>NC_045438.1:685174-727714 GCF_002776525.5 Piliocolobus tephrosceles
ATTTTTTTTTTTTTTTTCCATTTTTAGTAGAGACAAGGTTTCACCATGTTAGCCAGGATAGTCTCGATCTCCTGACCTTGTGATCCACCTGCCTCAGCCTCCCAAATTGCTGGGATTACAGGCGTGAGCCACCGTGCCCGGCCTCAACTTTCTTAAAGAAAAAAAATTTCAGACTGGGTGCGGTGGCTCACGCCTATAATCCCAGCACTTTGGGAGGCTGAGGTGGGTGGTTCATGAGGTCAGGAGTTGGAGACCAGCCTAACCAACATGGTGAAACCCCGTCTTTACTAAAAATACAAAAATTAGCCAGGCATGGTGGCACACACCTGTAATCCCAGCTACTCAGGAAGCTGAGGCAGGAGAATCACTTGAACCCGGGAGGCGGAGGCTGCAGTTAGCCGAGATCATGCCACTGCACTCCAGCCTGGGTGACAGAGTGAGACTCCATCTCAAGAAAGAAAATAAAAAAATAGAATTTTCAAACCAGAATTTCATATCCAGCCAAACTAAGCTTCATAAGTGAAGGAAAAAGAAAATCCTTTAGAGAAAAGGAAATGCTGAGAAATTTTGTCACCAACAGGCCTGCCCTACATGAGGTCCTGAAGGAAGCACTAAACATGGAAAGGAACAATCAGTACCAGGCACTTCAAAAACATACCAAATTGCAAAGACCATCAACACTCTGAAGAAACTGCAACAACTAATGGGCAGAATAACCAGCTAGCATCTTAATGGCAGAATAAAATTCACACATAATAATATGAACCTTAAATGTAAATGGGCTAAATGCCCCAATTAAAAGACACAGACTGGCAATTGGATAAAGAGTCAAGACCCATTGGTGTGCTGTATTCAGGAGACCCATCTGATATGCAAAGACACACATCGGCTCAAAATAAACAGACGGAGAAATATTTACCAAGCAAATGGAAAGCAAAAAAAGCAGGGATTGCAGTTCTAGTCTCTGATAAAACAGACTTTAAACCAACAAAGCTAAAAAGAGACAAAGAAGGTCATTACATAATGGTAAAGGGATCCATGCAACAATAAGAGCTATCCTAAATATATATGCACCCAATACTGGAGCACCCAGATTTCTAAAGCAAGTTCTTAGAGACCTACAAAGAGACTTAGACTCCCACACAATAATAGTAGGAGACTTTAACACCCTACTGTCAGTATTAGACAGATCAGTGAGACAGAAAATTAACAAGGATATCCAGGACTTGAACTCAGCTCTGGACCAAACCAACCTGAAAGACATCTACAGAACTCTCCACCCCAAATCAACAGAATATACATTCTTCTCAGCACCATGTCATACTTATTCTAAAATTGACAACATAATTGAAAATAAAACACTCCTCAGAAAATGCAAAAGTATGGAAATCATAACAAACAGTCTCTTGGACCACAGTGCAATCAAACTAGATCTCAGGATTTAAAAACTCACTCAAAACCTCACAACTACATGGAAACTAAACAAGCTGCTCCTGAATGACTACTAGGTAACCTAAATAATGAAATGAAGGCAGAAATAAAGATGTTCTTTGAAACCAATGAGAACAAAGACAAAATGTACCAGAATCTCTGGGACACATTTAAAGCAGTGTGTAGAAGGAAATTTATAGCACTCAATGCCCACAAGAGAAAGCAGGAAAGATCTAAAATCAATACCCTAATATCACAATAAAAAGAACTAGAGAAGAAAGAGTAAACAAATTCAAAAGCTAGCAGAAGACAAGAAATAAGTAAGATCAGAGCAGAACTGAAGGAGATAGAGACATGAAAGACCCTTCAAAAAAATCAATGAATCCAGGAGCTAGTTTTTTGAAAAGATCAACAAAATAGAGAGACCACTAGCCAGACCAATAAAGAAAACACAGAGAATAATCAAATAGATGCAATAAAAAATGATAAAGGGGATATCGCCACCAATCCCACAGAAATACAAACTACCATCAGAGAACACTATAAACTGTATACTATATACTATAAAGAGAAAGAAATAAAGAGTATTCAATTAGGAAAAGAGGAAGTCAAATTGTCTCTGTGTGCAGATGACATGATTGTATATTTAGAACACCCCAATGTCTCAGCCCAAAATCTCCTCAAACAGATAGGCAGCTTCAGCAAAGTCTCAGGATACAAAATCAATGTGCAAAAAATCACAAGCATTCCTATACACCAATAATAGACAAACAGAGAGCCAAATCATGAGTGAACTCCCATTTACAACTGGTACAAAGAGAATAAAATACCTAGGAATACAACTTACAAGGGATATGAAGGACCTATTCAAGGAGAACTACAAACCACTGCTCAAGGAAAAAAGAGAGGACACAAACAAATGGAAAACCATTCCATGTTCATGGATAGGAAGAATCAGTATCGTGAAAATGACCATACTGCCCAAAGTAATTTATAGATTCAATGCTATGCCCATCAAGCTAACATTGACATTCTTCACAGAATTGGAAAAAAGTACTTTAAATTTTATATGGAACCAAAAAAGAGCCTGAATAGTCAAGACAATCCGAAGCAAAAAAGAAAGCTGCAGGCATCACGCTATCTGACTTCAAACTATACTACAATGCTACAGTAACCAAAACAGCATGGTACTGGTACCAAACAGATATATAGATCAATGGAACAGAACAGAGGCCTCAGAAATAACACCACACATCTACAACCATCTGATCTTTGGAAAACCTGCCAAAAACAAGCAATGGGGAAATGATTCCCTACTTAATAAATGGTATTGGGAAAACGGGCTAGCCATATGCAGAAAGCTGAAACTGGATCCTTTTCTTACATCTTATACAAATATTAACTCAAGATAGATTAAAGACTTAAATGTAGACCAAAAACCATAAAAATCCTAGAAGAAAACTTAGGCAATACCATTCAGGACGTAGGCATGGGCAAAGACCTCATTACTGAAACACCAAAACCAATAGCAACAGAATCCAAAACTGACAAATGGGATCTAATTAAACTAAAGACATTCTGCACAGCAAAAGAAACTATCATCAGAGTGAACAGGCAACCCACAGAATGGGAGAAAATTTTTGCAATCTATCCATCTGACAAAGGGCTAATATCCAAAATCTACAAAGAACTTAAACAAATTTACAAGAAAAAAACAAACAACTGTTGGGAACAAGCCCCCCAAAATCTGGCCATAAACTGGCCCCAAAACTGGCCATAAACAAAATCTCTGCAGCCCTGTGACATGTTCATGACGGCCATAACATCCACACTGGAAGGTTGTGGGTTTATGAGAATGAGGGCGAGGAACACCCGGCCCACCCAGGGAGGAAAACTGCTTAAAGGCCTTCTTAAGCCACAAACAATAGCATGAGTGATCTGTGCCTTAAGGACATGCTCCTGCTGCAGTTAACTAGCCCAACCTATTCCTTTAATTCGGCCCATCCCTTCGTTTTCCATAAGGGATACTTTTAGTTAATTTAATATCTACAGAAACAATGCTAATGACTGACTTGCTGTTAATAAATAATGCGGGTAAAATCTCTGTTCGGGTCTCTCAGCTCTGAAAGCCGTGAGACCCCTGATTTCCCACTTCACACCTCTGTATTTCTGTGTGTGTGTCTTTAATTCCTTTAGCGCTGCTGGGTTAGGGTCTCCACTACCAAGCTGGTCTTGGCAAACAAACCCATCAAAAGGCGGGCAAAGAATGTGAACAGATACTTCTCAAAATAAGACATTTATGCAGCAAACAAATATATGAAAAAAGGCTCAACATCACTGGTCATTAGAGAAATGCAAATCAAAACCACAGTGAGATATCATCTCACACCAGTTAGAATGGTGACCATTAAAAAGTCAGGAAACAACGGATGCTGGAGAGGATGTGGAAAAATAGGAACGCTTTTACACTGTTGGTGGAGTGTAAATTAATTCAACCACTGTGGAAGACAGTGTGGCGATTCCTCAAGGATCTAAAACTAGAAATACCATTTGACCCAGTGATCCCATTACTGGGTATATACCCAAAGGATGATAAATCATTTTACTATAAAGACACACACACGTGTATGCTTATTGTGGCACTATTCACAATAGCAAAGACTTGGAACCAACCCAAATGCCCATCAGTGTTAGACTGGATAAACAAAATGTGACCCATATGCACCATGGAATACTATGCAGCCATATAAAGGATGAGTTCATGCCCTTTGCAGGGACATGGATGAAGCTGGAAACCATCATTCTCAGAAAATTAACACAAGAACAGAAAACCAAACACTGCAGGTTCTCACTCATAAGTGGGAGTAGAACAATGAGAACACATGGACACAAGGAGGGGAACATCACACACGGGGGCCTGTCAGGGGTTGGGGGTGGGGTAGGGGAGGGATACCATTAGGAGAAATACCTAATGTAGATGACGGGCTGATGGGTGCAGCAAACCACCATGGCACATGTATACCTATGTAACAAACCTTCACGTTCTGCACATGTACCCCAGAATTTAAAATATAATTTAAAATTTTTTTAAAAAAGGAATTTTAAAGTTAATAATGATTATGCTTTAATGAAATAGACACAAGAACACAATAATGATAACCACATAAAAGATGGTTCAAATTTAGTTTAAAATGTACATGAACTAAAATTCAGGAGGAATTTATCAAAATGTTAACATTTTTATCTCTGTGTGATGCGATTATGGATGACTTTTATGTCCTTTTTTCTATTTAGTTTCTTCCCCCACAGTAAGAATATTACTTAAACAAAGAGAAAGCCAAAGAAACACACACACACACACACACACACACACACACACACACACACACAATAAAAATGAGCTTAAAATATGTGGTACTGAAAGATTTTTCTTTGAACAGTTGCACAAGCAAAGAGAGTACTTAGTAGTAAAGCCTCTAAGCAAAAAGTGGACATCTCAGCACAAATGGCAGGATACAAATGTAATATGGGGAGCACAAAAAATATACAGACTGAATCAAAACAGAGACAATTCCCTTAGGTAGGTGAGCTTTTAAAAATTGGGCACAGAAACCATTTATTCATACCAGATCTTGCCCAGAGGCATTCAAAGAAAAACAATGGAAGACGATGATGGGGGTTTGAAAAGAGGAGAATGAGAAGCCAGTGCCCTGCTGCTTGCCACCCTTTATCCACACCTGCCTCTTTCCTCTGCCCCAGCGCTCCCAGCAGCAGACTCGGCAGATGCATTAGGTAAAGCAACACAATTTGAAAAATCAACAACATCATCTTAGGTTAGATCTACTATCAATCACTCCTTATTAAAGATGAGCTGGAAATTATCAGAATTCACAGTATAATCTTTGTGGTTTACTACATATGAAAATTTAAGAAAACTTATGCTACTCTCATGACACTAAACCTTGGTTTATTAATTCTCCACAAATTTATTTGTCCTGTCTGTTAAAACCTTATTTAAAAAATATTATTTGGGGCCGGATGCAATGGAGCACACCTGTAATCCCAGCACTTTGGGAGGCCAAGGTAGATGGATTGCCTGAGGTCAGGAGTTCAAGACCAGCCTGGCCAACATGGTAAAACCCCATCTCTACTAAAAATACAAAAATTAGCCAGGCATGGTGGCATGCACTTGTAAATCCAGCTACTCGGGAGGCTGAGGCAGGAGAATCACTTAAACCCAGGAGACAGATGTTGCAGTGAGCCAAGATCGTGCCATTGCACTCCAGCCTGGGTGACAAGAGCAAGACTTCATCTCAAAAAAAAAAAAAGTATTCAGCTGGGCGTGGTGGGGTGGCTCACACCTGTATTCCCAACACTTTGAGAGGCCAAGGCAGAAGGACTGCTTGAGTCCAGGAGTTCAAAAACAGTCTGGGCAGCATAGACCCCATCTCTACAAAAAATTAAAAAATTAGCCAGACATGGTGGTGTGCACCTGTGGTCCCTGCTACTCAGAAGACTGAGTGGGAGGGAGGATTGCTCGAGTACAGGAATTTGAGGCTGCAGTGGACTATAATCACACCACTGCATTCTAGCCTGGGCAATGGTGACACCCTGTCTCATAAAAATAAATTTAAAAATTCATACATATATTATTCTAGGTATTAGCATTTACAGGTACGTGGTCTAGAAGGATGCTTCCTGATCGTTAGAGTTACCCAGAGCAAGAAAAACAGAAGGAATACATGTGAGTGAACCTGACAAAAGCTGTGGGACTGAGATGTCAAGTCAGTTTTGGCTTGAGCACACTCGGCTGTACTTGACATGAAAGGGAAAAGAGTTCCTCCTGTGTCCAGCCACAGTGAGCCTGGTCCAGGTTGTATAATGATGGCAGCAACCAGAGCAGCAGCATGAACCCAGTCACATTGTATCAAAGCTGAGCTTAATCTAGCAACTGCAGCTGCAGTGAGCAGAGGTTTGGAGAGAACTGAAGCACTTGGATAGATCTTGCTTACTGAATCTATTAAAACTTTTCAGAGATTTCAACAGCTGGCCTTTCCTCATTATAAAGTACCAATGACTGCAGTAGAAATAAATGTGCACATCTCTTTCAACTGTATGGGAAACAATAGCACAGAAGCATATTCTAGAACTATGCTGCCCAATGTGTAACCATTAGCCACACCTTGCGATTAAGCTCTCAAATCTTGGCTAGTTTGAATTGAAGTGTAAAGTACACATCAGATTGCAAAGACTTAGCGTAGGAAAAAAATGTAAAATATCTCAATAATTTTCATATTGATTACATGTTGAAATGACTTTTTTGATATTTTAAGCTAAATAAAATATATTGGAACAATACAGTCAGGATGGACAAAGTTGACCCGAAGAAAGCTAAGGACAAGATGTCTACCTTTGTGCAGATGGGCAGAGAAGAACATAAAAAGAAAAATCTAGAGTTCCCTATTCATTTTACAGAATTTTCCAAGAATTGCTCTGAGAAGTGGAAGACAACGTCTGGGAAAGAGAAGTCTAAATTTGACGAAATGGCAAAGGCAGATAAAGTATACTGTGATTGGGAAATGAAGAATTATGAGCCAGTTAAGGGAGGCGAGAAGAACCCTAATGCCCCCAAAAGGCCACCATCTGGATTCTTCCTGTTCTGTTCAGAATTCTGCCACCAGATCAAATCCACAAACCCTGACATCTCTATTGGAGACGTGTCAAAAAGCCGGGTGAGATGTGGAATAACTTAAATGACAGTCAAAAGCAGCCTTCCATCACTAAGGTGTCACAGCTGAAGAAGTGTGAGAAGGATGTTGCTTACGGTAAGTCTAAAGGAAAGTTTGGTGGCCCAAAGGGTTCCACTAAAGTTGTCTGGAAAAAGGTGGAAGAGGACAACAAAGAAAATGAGGAGGAAGAAAAGGAAGAGGAGGAGTACAAAATTTAAAACACTGTTTGTCTCCTAGTGAATACCTTACAGCAGCAGTCTCCAACCTTTTTGGAACCAGGGACCAGTTTTGTGGAAGACAATTTTTCCACGGATGGGTGAGGGGATGGTTTTTGGGATGATTCACACACATTACGTTTATTGCGCACTTCATTTCTATTATTATTACATTGTAATACATAATGAAATAATTATACGACTCACCACCATAACGTAGAATCAGTGGGAGCGGAGAGCTTGTTTTCCTGCAACTAGACAGTCTTTCTGGGGGTGATGGGAGGCAGTGACGATCATCAGGCATTAGTTAGATTCTCATAAAGAGCAGACAACCTAGATCCCTCATATGCATGGTTCACAACACGGTTTACTCTCCTATGAGAATCTAATGCTGCCGCTGATCTGACAGGAGGCGGAGCTCAGATAGTAACGTGAGACACAGGGAGTGGTTGTAAATACAGATGAAGCTTTGCTCACTGGCCACTCACCCCCTGCTGTGTGCCTGGTTCTTAACAGGCCACTGACTGTTATCTATCTATGGCCCAGGGCTTGGGGACCCCAGCCCTAAAGTAGGGGAGAGCTGTAACTGACACACCTCCTATGTGACAAGTGTCTGTTGCCCTCATTAGTTTTAATTCCAAAGTTTGATTACAATCATACTGGTGTCTCTCAAACTAGAAACTGTTCAATGACGTGGCCAAGTGGGTCTAGAGCGCCCTGAAACTGCATCAAAGTCGCACATATTTCCAAATAGTTTTAAAAGGAAAAGGCAACTTCATGCTCCCCTCACTCTGTGTGCTTTGTTGTTAGTGTGATCAGGTATTTAAAGGTGCTTCTGGCATTTTTCTTTTTTTGTAAATTTGGAACGTAGTGTTAACTACATGGTTATTGGCTGGAAATCCTGAGTTACCAACTGCATATATCTATAGTTTGTAAAAAGAACAAAACAACCAAGACAAACTCTTGATGTTCTTTGTTTGACGTTCAGACTGTGGTGGAAGATGCCTTTGGGAGTGGCCGTAGCTCAGGCTGTGCACTATGAGGCTGGGCCTGTTGACTGCACTGTGCATTCATTTAGCTTCAGGTTGTCTTGTTTCTGTATCTAATGACACAGCATTCTGCTACCATTCCTAGCTTCTGTATCTAATGACACAGCATTCTGCTACCATTCCTAGCTTCTGTATCTAATGACACAGCATTCTGCTACCATTCCTAGCTGTGAACAAAAGGTGGTCAGCTGGCTTCAGAAGTGTTTACTTTTTGTTTTTGCTTTTTTTTTTTTCAGTTAAGTGTGGTAGTTTTTAAACTATTTGTTTTTAAACTGTAGAACTTTTCATTGTCAACAAAGCGAAGACCCACTGCATCAATGAAAGTTCAAGAACCTCCTGTGCTTAAACATGATTTCCAACATTCTGCTTTTTTTTTGTATGTTTAGAATGCTGAAATATTTTTGAAATTAAATAAACAGCATTACATTTTAATAATACATTACTAAAATCATTTTCAACGTTTCTTTGACCGTTTTTTAAGTGTGGATACTAGAAAATTTTAAATTATACATGTGGCTTATATTTAAGAAACTGGCATTAAGTTTCTACTGGACAGCACTGCTACAGAGCAAACAGAATTGGGACTGCTGTTGTTAGGCCCTCAGGTCTTATTTGGGATTTTTGTGGAGGAAGGATTCCTTGTTTTACAAATGGAGAAAACACAGCTCCATCCTTTTGAGTTCTTGATATTTCAATTGGGGTTTGAGTTTCTTTCTTTCTTTTTTTTTTTTTTTTTTTGAGATGGAGTCTTGCTCTGTCGCCCGGGCTGGAGTGCAGTGGCCGGATCTCAGCTCACTGCAAGCTCCGCCTCCTGGGTTTACGCAATTCTCCTGACTCAGCCTCCCGAGTAGCTGGGACTACAGACGCCCACCACCTCGCCCAGCTAGTTTTTTGTATTTTTAGTAGAGACGGGGTTTCACCGTGTTAGCCAGGATGGTCTCGATCTCCTGACCTTGTGATCCGCCCGTCTCAGCCTCCCAAAGTGCTGGGATTACAGGCTTGAGCCACCGCGCGAGGCTTGAGTTTCTTTTTGAAAGCAGGAAATACCAGTTACATTCCATAATAAATGATGGAGATGTGGACTAACCCAAAAATGAACCCAGAGTGAGCCTTTGTTGACTTGTGCAATGGTTAGAAACTGCATTGAGTCTTTTGATCAAACCGATTCTGTTTTGTTGCCAATATGAAAAGGAGAAAATTATCTAAACAGATTTCAAAATAGGAATGTGGATATTGACCATCAAAATGAGCCTAGGAATACACCAGATCATTGAGAGCTGGTCTGAACTTTTATCTAGGGATATGTTCTCTTTCATTTAGGTCCAAACTTCTATGCAGAATAATTTTATCTGAAATTGAAGATTAATCTTCTGAAGTCTATGAATTCTAACACAGCATTAAATTATATATTTCTTCAAGAGTGTCTTCATTCATCATTTACATATATTTTGAGAGTGTGAGTAACATAACAGTAGATTCTAAGATGGAGTTTACATTATACAGTCCCATACTTCAAGGGCCTTAGCATTTTCATTTGTTTATTCAACAGATATTTATTGAGCACTTACTATGTGCCAGGCAGTCTGCCAGGCATTAGGGGTGCAATAGGAATCAAAAATAGAATAAGATCACTGATCTCCTAAAAATTACAGCCTACTGTGGGAGGTAGACATTTATCAAATAATCACATGTGAGAGGTCTCAGAAGCAGGGAGCAGTGAGAATTCAAAGCTCAAGTGGAAGGATGAATTGTAGACAGGAGGAAGTACAGCTCCTCCGAATGTAACAGGAGAAGTGATTCCCTGAATCCAGTTGGCTGCAAAACAAGTCAATGTGTTTGATATAAAGTGTGTGAGAAGAGAGCAAAACTAGCTGGAATGCTTAGTATATTATTTTACAACTCATCATCTAGGCATGGCTAGTTACTCAAGGTAAGGTTTAATTTAAGATAATGTCCAAGATTTAGAAATAGACTCATCTGTTAGTAAATTGCAGGTTTGGGGTGGCAAGACACATAATAACAGTAGGAGATACCTGGCAATAGAGACAGGCTTGTCATCACCATCTAGGAAATCTATGATGTACAAAGACTGGGATTCTGTACTGGCAGAAACCCTTCAGAAGATCCAAGCAGCAAGGCAGGATACCATTGCAAAAACTCAAAACACAGGTCAAGATAGAATTCTAGGAATTGAGCATACAGAATGTGAGGACATGGGGAGTTGGAGAAGAGAGAGATAATGACACTCAAGATAAAAACTCAGGTTTAGGAGTACTGTTATCAGAAATATTCAGAAAAAAGCCTTTATTTGTAGAACACTGTGGCAGTCCAGTGGCCAGGACTGGCCATATCCTGAGGTAGATTAGCAAGTGTAATCCTGCAATACCATGAGCAGGATGAGCCTGTTAGGAAGCAAGGCTTCCTCCCAAGTTCCCCAAGGATGTGGTACTTTAAACAGGTTTTAAAAAAGACTCGTGATTTAGAAAGTTGGAGGTTGGTAACAATGGTCAACACCATGTATAATAAATGCATTGTCATTTTAATTCTTATAATATTTATACATTTATATATGTATAAATATATTTGTAATATAAAACATACAATATAGGGTTTATGTTTTTAATATACAACAAGATTGTAAAATATATACCTTATATTTTCTAAATATGTATTTTCTAAACCATATACACACACACACACATATACACATACATAGCTTAATAAATATTCAAATTTGGAGTAAAAATTATGCATAAAGGCATTTTAATGATTTTAAAATTATTCATCATTAAGGTAATTTTTTACAACAGAGCTATCACTAGTTTAATGTTACATCTTTCTTAGCTATGATTTTACACACAAAATTCTTCCAAAGACTTCTTCAATAAAGTGAAGTTCTTTAGGTAACTGGGGATGCTGGGAGGCACCCAAGAGTGGAGATTCGGCCGGGTGCGGTGGCTCACGCCTGTAATCCCAGCACTTTGGGAGGCCGAGACGGGCGGATCATGAGGTCAGGAGATCGAGACCATCCTGGCTAACACGGTGAAACCCCGTCTCTACTAAAAATACAAAAAAAATTTAGCCGGGCGAGGTGGCGGGCACCTGTAATCCCAGCTACTCGGGAGGCTGAGGCAGGAGAATGGCGTAAACCCAGGAGGCGGAGCTTGCAGTGAGCTGAGATCCGGCCACTGCACTCCAGCCTGGGCGACAGAGCGAGACCCCGTCTCAAAAAAAAAAAAAAAAAAAAAGAGTGGAGATTCATCCTGTTGCCCCATCCCATTTTCAACTCTCCCACCACTCTCCACCCACTATGCATCAGCAAGGTACACTGGACCTTTGTTATAAGCCTCTTCACAGAGGTATGAAAGCCAGAGGGAGACGGAAAGAGGATGAGAGGGATAAGGGTATATTAACCATGTTGCCAGCTTCTGTAAGCTTGATGCTTTAACTATCCTACATGCATATGCCAGACACATCAAATTCTGCGACAACCTGATAATATGCCTGAGTCATCTTGCCTTAGCCTCCTGCCCCTTTTGTCCCCCCTCTTCTCAATGGGGTTTCTCCTCCCCAGTGGCACACTGTTCAAATACAAATGAACTAATTCAGAGTCTATACCCTCAACCACCTCCCTTATCTCACACGCCAAGCCACTATACACCTGCTGTAATCACCTTAGGGCTAGATGCCAGACAACTAGGGACAATCCACATGCCCCAGAACTTACTGGAATTTTCAGGCTCTCCCATTCTAAGCCTGATTGCCCTGCCTTGCCCATTTTTCCCATAGAAACCATGGTGAAGGCTCACAGGCACCGGTTTTCCCCTCTCCCTCTGCTTCGGGACCAACCCTGGCACTTCCCCGTGTAGCCTCTGTGGCATGACCTATATTCCTTCTCTTGGAATCTGAGAGTATAATAAACCACCTTTTCAATGGCAGTTATCTCCTGGTCTGTTGGTTTTACTATGCCTTAATAGTCATAAAATCTATTAAAACCAAAAGGAGATAGGAAGAGGGACAAGGGGCATGGTTAATGATTGATTCTAGTTACTTTAGTTGATAATCTGCATGTTTTTATCTGCTTTGTTGCACCTGAGCAGGGCAAGACGGTTGTCTCCCCTCAAAGTCACAAAACAACAGATCTAAGAAGTTCAGAGGACACCAACCAGGATGAACATAAAAATACTTATACTTTGGTATATCACATTCAAGATGCACGAAAACAATGACATAAAGCAAAATCTTGAAATAGATGGGAGTGAAGGACTAAGGAAAATTCTCAGGCATCTCTGTGGGTGACATGTTTGAGACAGAAAAAACAGGTGAGAAAACCTCCCATGCTGAATTCAGCCCTATATTCCTTCTTATTTCTCTATAACCTTCTCCACAGAATCTGCCAGTACCCAGATCCAGGCTTTATCGGAGACCTGGATTCCTACATCAATGTTTTCCTTAAATCTGATGAATTCATTTTTTCATTTTCTTCTTCTTATATAGCTTGAGTACTGCTCCATAACACTTTTTAAAATATCACTAGCCAGGCACAGTGGTTCACGCCCATAATCCCAACACTTTGGAAGGCTGAGGTGGGAGGACCACTTGAGCCCAGGAGTTCAAGACCATCCTGGACAACAAAGGGAGACTCCAACTCTATAAAAAAAAAAAAAAATTAAAATTAAAAATTAGCTATTCATAGTGGTGTGTTCCTGTAGTCCCAGCTACTCAGGAGGCTGAGGTGGGAGGATCGTTTGAGGGCAGGAGTTCAAGGCTGCAGTGCTATGATTAGGCCACTGTACTCCAGCCTGGGTGACAGTGAGAACCTATCTCAAAAAGAATAATAATAATAAAAATAAAAATAATATCACGTCTAGGTTTTGTTTTTTCCTCTGTCACTGATTTTTTACTCCTTTGGGTACTTAAACATTTTTCTTGCAGAAGACTAAGAAAGTTGAAACAAAGTCATCTATGATCCTATAGTCCAAAGTTATTCACTGTTAGAAAGTGATGTTTTCCAGTGTATTTCTGTCTAGACATAACCATACCTCTTCTGTCTCGAAGTGTAACACATGCTATTTTATACCTCTGAAATATTCTTTCCTCCCATTTTATGTGCTTTCAGCAACAGTAGCTGAGCATGGTGATATGAACCAAAAAGAGCTATCACCTTGGCACATAATACAGGACACCCCTGTATTATTATATACATTATGTATGTATACATTATATATACATGGCCTGGCATGTATATATAACAGCAAGAATACGTCAGTGACGGTATACACCCACTGTCCACCAATCTATAGGCTCAGGCCCTAACATCAACATTGTGTGCCAGGGAACAGCAGTGGCAGAAGGAGTCTAATTGGGCAGATCGTTTCCTTTCTGCTTAGTGTTGGAATCAGGACAAGTGTCACCCTTCCTAGGGTTCTTGGAATTTTTTTCTTCTTCTTTTTTTTTTTGCCTAGCAGGGGAAGCGAAGTTGTGTCTTCAAGAAAGATACCATTTTGTTTTGTTTTGTTTTGTTTTCTAAAAAGAGGTACAGGGGAGTAAACGGTTGATTGGTGGAGGTAGGGTGGAGATATTATATTATAACCATATTTGTGTCCTTAACTTTGAAACAAGTCATGCCGGTTCCTAGTCGGTGCATGTCCTTAGTATCTCTGGATGCATTTTTAAAAGCCAAATGACTATCCCATCAAAACCTAAGCCAAGTGCAATGTTGCCTGGTTTTGCCTTTAAAAACAAAACAGATTTTTCACTACTTTCCAATGCGACCACTAGCTTAATAAACTAACAAAAACTGGGAAACTTCCTTTCTTTCTTCAAATGCTTTTTAACTTCATTTATTCATCTGGGCTAAATTTTTTGTGACTTTTAGAATTACAAAAGAAAACACATAACCCTCCATTAAACAGACTCACCAAATAACACTTCAATTAAGAACAAAGCCAGTATTATGGTAAACAAGCCATGATATATAATATGCCTAATTAACTTCAGTAGATGCAATTATAAAAGATCTCTTTCATGACCCTGGTTGATAAATGTTTAAAGCTATTTACCTGCTTTGCAAATGGACAGTTTTCTATTCAGAGGCTACAAAAAAATTAATAAAATTTCAAAAATTTTAGTAACTGTCATTGTGGAAGGAAAAACCACAAGACATTAAAACTCTTCAATAGAGCCTCTTGTTTTCTAGTGAATTTTCACAAGTATATTGCCTTTTTTGTAAGCTGTCATAGTATAACTTATTTCACCCTGAGGCTGTCACTTTTTCTCGTGAAAAAGTACAACACAGCTAAGATTTTCATGGTGCACCCAGTTGTACATTAAAAAAAAAAAAAAAATGCATGTTCTTAATTATCTACAATTCTAGGAAGAAAAGCAACTACTGTGATTACTCAGGGAACAGAAAATCCTCTCTGTGTTCCTTCTAAGCAACATTGCATAAGATATAAAGAAGAAAACATCTATTTTATTTTGAAATAAGCATCGAAAGCTTGCCTGGTGGGATTATAAAAGAGTTCAGTTGGGCTGAGAGTTGCTTAAGCTGGAAGTGCCACACTGCAAGGGAGGGAACAGAAAGAACAGCAGCCCTTTCAGGGGATTACAGGGCAGTGCTGTGAGCCTGAGAGGCTGCATTCAGCTACTGGCTGAAACAAAGGCAGAGCCAGAGCTACTCTTAAGTGGAGGGAGAGTGAATAAAGAAAATGCCTGGCATTCAAAAGCTGCTTCTCAACTGGGATTCAGGATTGTCCTTTTTGTTTTCTAGGCATCAAGAAATCTGCAAATGTTTGGAAAATATGTATACTTTTGAGGTGAGCTGAATATGGCTGGGACTTCTGCTTATCTGGTCTTCAATCTCCAGTCTCCTCAATTAGAAGAGGAAAAATAAAACAGACAGAATGAAAAAGATTGCCATGAGGGAAGTTTCCACTTAAAAAAATATATATGGATTGTAATAGAGGTCAAAACCGAGCTTGTACCTCCAAAGTATTGGGATAAGGCTGTGCACTGTGGCTCATGCCTATCATCTCAGCATTTAGGGAGACCAAGGCAGGAGGATTGCTTGAGACCAGGAGATCGAGACCAGCCTAGGCAATAAGTGAGACCTCGTCTCTACAAAAAATTTAAAAATTATCGAGATGTGGCTGCACTGGCCTGTAGTCCCAGATACTGAGGAGGCTAAGGCAGGATAATCTTTTGAGCCCAGGAGGTTAAGGCTGCAGTGAGCTATGATTGCACCACTACACTCCAGCCTGGATGATAGAGTGAGACTTTGTCTCCAAAAAAAAAAAAAAAAGAGAAACAATGGTAGGTGTGCTCCTGATTTTGTTCAGTGTTGCCCAATAAACAATCCTTTGTTTGAAGTCTTGCCCATATCTACCTCTGCCATAAGACTTTCCCAGGCATCTCAGCTCAAAGTGATCTAGAGTCATAGCACTTATTGCTAGTATCGCACATATTGCACCAAATACTTATGGCCTTGAATTTTCATTGAGATATGTTGGATTTGAATTGACTTTGAAACATTCTAAGGGAGAATTTCAGCAGAAAATTGTGAACTTAAGTCTGTCACTCAGGAAGCGTGCAGTCTAGAGATATAGAGATATAAAGGTGAAAATCTTCAGAAAATAGGTGGTAACTGAAACCAGAAGAAAGAACAGGAGTACCTAAATAAAGGTCTGTAAAATGAGGAAAGAAAGTTCAGAAAGAATTCTTAAGAACATCATTACTTAAGAAGTACATAGAAAAATTAGTGAAAGATAATTGTAAGACGTCAGAAAGAATGGTTAAGATGGCAGAAAGAATGGTTGTTTTATGCAGGTTTTTAGTTTCCCCAAAGAGCGAGGTATTGTATTTTTGATTTATGTGTTTTCCAGGACACCTATCATAATTTCATGCATGTAGTATGCCCTCAATATTTATTGAACAAGACATGAGGAATAAATACATACAAATATTGTTCTTAGTTCTCTTTTGATTGTTCTTTTCTTAGCATCAACACCAGTACCACTCCTACTCCAGCGTATTTATCTCACCTTTCAGAAGATATTGGGGAACAGCAGGGGGCCTGTTAATGGAGGACTCTGACCTCTAGGGGGAGCTCAAGGAGAGGAGCACTGAGTGAGGGTCCAGGCAGTCCTCCCTGGGTCACGGTAGTAGCAGATTGAGCTTTTGGTGAATGAGGAAGGGCTAAGAAGGTCCTGCGTCCACATGGCTCAATCTTTAGTTCTTTTGAAATCATACCTCTCTTTAAGTGTCACATGACAGTAAGCGAATCTAGGCTTAAGTCCCTCGTGGAAAAACTTTCCTAACGTGGAAAACCTAAACAAAATGCCAGATACGATCTATGGGTTAAAATAATGGCCAAAAAACTACATATAGCCACTGAAATGTTTGGCCCAAGGTGTGTGTGTATGTTCAATAATTTGAATAACTTTGGAACAGGCATAAATGTACCACGCTGCCACAGCCCTAACACTTCTTTCACCTAATACCTGCCCCGCTTCACAAATTTATTTCTTACCTTTTTGGTCTCTGTAGGCATTTGAATTTGCAAATATTGTTGAAATTTTTAAAAGTATATTTTTCCAGGTTACATTCTCCAAACTTTCATGGTTAAGATGTAAGTGTTCAATGTCTCCTAAATTCCTGCATTCCTCACCAGAAAAACAACACATTGAATTCCTTTCCCTGACGACTTGTTTGATTCCACATAGGGGTTGGCAGAACAGGCAGAAGACTGTGTGCACAGGCCACAGAAATTGCTGCAGTCTGTCCTAAGTCTTTTGCTTTGGGGTTCTATAACTTCCCTTTTTGTATCTACCTCACCAGAGTTGAAATTATGGGAGTATCCCTTTTGAACAGAATAAATCTGAATCCTCCTTTTGGTTGTGAATCACTATTGTCACCAAAAATTCAACAGAAAAGACAAAGAAGAGCTGAAAACAAAGTATCCAGGACTACGTGTAGATCCAAGCTGTTTTTCTTACACTTGAAAAGAAAATAAAGTGTACTGAAGTGAAAGCCCTTCTCCATAGTTCTATGATCAGATCCAAGACAGGAGACTTCACATTTCGCACAAACGAGCATTCCAAAGCAGGAGGGATTAGACAACCACCACGAAGCCGGCACACTGCCACTGGGCTGGATTTCCCAGGGTAGGAAAAAAAGCTCTTCTGCTATCCTAAAAGCACAAATATTTCAAGTCTCACCATGGGTAGCCAAGAAAATAGAGTAGAAAAGAGTCTTCCAAACCGTAAACCACCTATTTGTTTGAGGCATATTTTACAAGCTCAAGAAATCCACTGTTTATCTTATCAATACAATCAGAAAAACAATTCATGAAATGTCTACCATATGTTGGGCTCTGCACCTGCACAGAGGTATAATACAAGGACCCTGCCTTCAAAAGGAGATAGTCTAACATTGTTGGCAGACGCGGGTTGATATCCTGTCTCCAGCCTGGTCTACAGCAGTATTTTGTTTTGAAATCCATTTACTTGAGAGCATTATGAACCAATTCATTGGTCATAAGCTCTATAGTAAGAATAATATCTAATACTAGCTCCCAGGTATGAGACATTCCAGGCATATTTTACAAGGGTGATTTTCAGGGTCCCATGGCAAAGATTTTCAATGGATTTGATCAAAAGTCAAAAGCAGCCCTTTCACATGCTCTTGCTGAGGAACTTGGCATTGCGACTGTACCTAATTGAAAGCCTTTGTTGGCAGAAGTGTGCTGGCTTCACGCCCAATCACAGGACCCCTTGGAACAATTAGTAAGGCCATTAGTTTGCATGCCTAATCCCAAGTGACCTTGTATGAGTCCCCCTCTGTCTTGGGATTTGCAGGTCCCATGGTTCAGTCCTACAGGAGAGTGAGATGTTAATCCTGCTTTTTTCTCTCTCTCGTCCCTACAGATTGCCACCGGCCACTGACTGTCCTATAAATGGAGACTGAGTCTTTTTTTTTTTTAACTACTTGACAATAAAGCCTACATCAGAACATGTTAAAATTACAGGTGTTATTAACTTTGAACATCAATCTCACTGTAATTTTTACTTTGGGCCTTGATAATAGCTCCTTCTCCCTTTTTTTTAACTTTTTATTTTAATTTTTTGAGGCAGGATCTCATTATATTGCCCAGGCTGGAGTTCAGTAGCTCAAACACAGCTCACTGCAGTCTTGACCTCCCAGGTTCAACTGATGCTTGTGCCTCAGCCTCCCAAGTAGCTGGAACTGCAGGTGCGTGCCACCATGCACAGTTAATCTTTTTATGTTTTGTAGAGACAGAGTCTCAATCTACTGCCCAGGCTAGTCTCAGACTCTTGGGTTCAAGTGATCCTCCTGCCTCAGCCTCCCACAGTGCTGGGATTACCACAGTGTTGGGATTACAGGCACGAGCCATTATGCCTGGTCTCCATCCCTTTTTAAAAGAAGCTTTATTAAGACATAGTTCAACTACAGTTGGTCTAAATGCTTAAAATTAATTTTAATTTTTCATTAATTATTTCTTCTTATTAAAGTCTTATTACATATTGGATTTGTACTTTTAGTGGCTACAGAGTGACTAACCAAGTGAAGTAACTAGTTGTCCTAAATACACCTAGTGTATTACTTAATCCCTCAGAAAATAACTTGATATTCTTGTCTTTAAAAAAGCAAAAGCAGACTGGGCACAGTGGCTCACACATGTAATCCCAGCACTTTTGGAATCTAAGGTGGGTGGATCGCTTGAGCCTCAGGAGTCTCAGACCTGCCTGGAGAACATGGCAAAATTCCATCTCTACTAAAAACACATACATTAGCTGAGCATGGTGGCACACATCTGTAATCCCAGCTACAAGGGAGACTGAGGCACTGGCATCACTTGAACCCTGGAGGTTGCAGTGAGCTGAGATCATGTCACTTAACTCTAGCTTGGGTGACAGAGGGAGACTCCATCTCAAAAAATACATAAATAAATAAAAAATTAAAAAGCAAAAGCAAAACAGAGAAACAAACAAATAGACCCAAGACAGCAAGCCTTTAAAAGCAATTTTAAAAAGTTTTCTATAAGTAAAAGTAAATCCTGGGCCAATATAAATTATCTAAACTTCATTCCTCTATTGTATGGACTGGCTTTGACAATTCCCTCTGGTCAAATTATTTCTGGTTCTATAGAAAATATTTTTGGAAAATTAGCTTAGAAGAAGCAGAGGAAAACAGTTCTCTATATCAAATAAATGTGTATGATTGTATAAGATAATTAGTAGATGCACTGTAGCAAAATTGTAGGTTCAAAGTGACGGGAGCTGACTTTAAACCAGGGTTCCCAAGGATCTCCGTGATGAGAACATTCTCTCTCCCTGAAGCCTGATGGGGGTTAGAGAAGTTTGACTCACTATTGTCCTTCTGGGAACTGAATGGGGCCATGTGACAGTGACCACTGGCATAGCGATTCAGTGCCATAGATTTCAGATATGGATATGAACCGTCATGAATTAGACCTGTTTAAAACTTGTGAGGAAGGGGTCCCAATTTAAGATCAACTGGGAAGCATGGGTTTGTTTGAGAAGAAAAAAGTGAAAATTATGTCATGATTTTTCAAGTAGAATTAAAATTACTAGTTTCCATGGATATATGTCTTTCTTAAAATTACATTTAAACATTTGTTTAACCTGAAACAAATGCAGAAATGGCAGGTACTTTATTTTCCTGCAACAAATAACCACAGTTTTCCCTGTAATATTCAAAACTCATTATTTGTACAATAGCTGGTAGACTTACTTCACTCCTACCTCCAGCTAATAGAACCCCCTTCACTCCCCAGCCTGCTAATAGAACCCAATTTGTTCCTCAGTCTTTGCCCCACCTTCCCCCACCTGTAAAGGGTTCAGTTTGAACCAAATATGGGTCATGAAGACCTATACATCATTAGAGAGACTTCATATGACTAGCTCCAAAAGTCTAGCTTTCTGGCCAAGCTTCTGTAGTCTACATGCATCAATCTTTGCTATTTGTAATACAAATTAAGTATTGCTCTTCCTGTTCTTATTTTAGTGCCAACTTTTAAAAGATGCCTGAGTTTGGTAGAAAAAGAATCAAATCCAAATCAGTAAAGAAAATCTAGCTTCTTTATTGAAATGGACATAGAAGAAACTTATTAAATGCTTACTGAATGTTAAAAAACAAAAAAGCTAAATAATACCATAAATGTTTCCTCCTTTTGGGTAATATAATCAGGAGTAGTAACATAAGAAAAGACTCTATAGCAGAATAACATTTGCTGATATTTGTTGTATATTATATCACAAGATGCTTGCAGATATGGTGAAAACTAGGACATTGTTCAAATAGCCAATTAATTTAATATGTAAAAGGATTTTCTGCTTTTAGTGTAATATTTTGCACTTCTTTTTTAAAAATTTCATAAACTACCTTCCCAAGAATTGAAACATTACATCCGAAAAAAAAATACATAAATTAAACTCTGGTGTATTACTTATTAGCAAATAGATAACCTAATAGTGAAAAATTTCCTTATAAAGATTGTGTGTTGAGTTTTTCACAGAAAGTCGAACATATCTTTAGTCACAGATGTGCATTCCCTATGGATAAAAAGCAGGCAACATGTTTCTGAGCAGCTTTTATCGGTTCTGACACATATTACTCCTGCTTCTTCAGAAGTACCAGAGGATGTGACTGAACGTGCCCTACCTCACTATAATTAGTGTCCTTATCTAATAAAGGTGCTAGGTTTCTCTATCTGGACTCACAGCGTATTTATTGAAGGGCAGGGTGGGGTACTGTCATCAAGTTGGTTTAGAGATCATGGCCACCCTGTACTATTTTAGAGATTTTGATTTACTGATATTCAAGGTGACAAAAATGAAAACCATTGGTTTGGATTTTTAGTAACAACACATGAAAAGTGCTGTGAAATACATAATAAACTATAAGAACCTCTGAAATATTTGGTCAGTTGTTTTTACGAGGCCATGAAAGTAGACCAGAAAAAAAAAAAAAAAAAAACAGCAAATACACTCAGCTTTTGCAAAGCCTAAATACATAAACTTTTAAAAAATATTTTCTTTTCTTTTGAGACAGGGTCTTGCCCTGTCACCCAGGTTGGACTGCAGTGACACAATTATGGCTCACCACAGCCTTGAACCTGCAGGGTCAAAGTAATACTCCTATATCAGCCTCCCAAGTAGCTGAGACTACAGGCATGCACCATACACCTGGAAAATCTTTTTAAAAATTTATTGCAGAGACGGGGTATCTTGCTATGCTGACCCCATTGGTCTTGAACTGCTGGCTTCAAGCAATCCTCCTGCTTCATCCTCTCAACGTGCTTGGTTTACATGCATGAACCACCATGACATGACCAGCCACATAAACTTTTTGATAGCCTACCTGAAGTAGGTCTATTTTCTTGTACCACAGTCATAGGACTTTTAATTTGGGACTTCCCGTTTCTGCATCATGGTTATTATTGTCACCCTTCATCACGAAATTTCTTCCTAACACTTTTACTCTTGTCACTACTTTCAACTTTTCTGACTCATCTCAAATCTCATCCACAGACAGTGAACTAGTGTTCCTAAAGTCCTCAAACTTGAACTTCTGGATGCTTGCTCTTACCCCAATGACAGCAACATGGTATTCAACAGATCCCCCTGCACCCACCCCAGCTTCTTCTCTGTAGAAGAAGATTAGGAGATTTTACAGGAATGCAGTAGTCACTAGCCACATGCAATTATGAAGACCTAATCTGCATTATGATGTGTATACTATCTATTGTACATATGTGCAATATACATGACTACTCTATATTGAGAATGTGGCTTAATTATATTGTATATATTGAGTATATTACTATGTGCTGTAAGTTGTAGGACGACTATATATTATGTAATTTCAAATAGCTAGAAGGAGGATATTGAATGCTCCCAACACAAAGAAATGAGAAAGGCTTGAGATGCATATACTAACTATCCTGACCTAATTACCTTACAGTGCATGTATTAAAACATCACTATGTATCTCAGAAATATGCACAATTATTACATGTCAATTTTTTAAAAGGAATTTTTTGGAGTGATACAGCTGTTCTGTATCCTTCATTTATGGATGATTACATGATTCTATACATATGTTAAATTTATAGAACTATATATCAGAATGGGCATGCTGGCTCATGCCTGTAATCCCAGCACTTTGGGAGGCTGAGGTGGGAGGACTGTTTGAGCCCAGTTCAAGGCCAGCCTTGGCAACATGCTGAAACCCTATCTCTACAAAAATATAAAAATTAGCTAGGTATGGTGGCACATGCCTATAGTCCCAGCCACTTGTGAGGCTGAGGTGGGACGATTACTGCGCCTAGGGAGGTCAAGGCTTCAGTGAGCCTTGATCACACCACTGCACTTCAGCCTGGGTGACACAGTGAGACCCTGCCTCAAAAAAAAAAAAAAAAAAATCAAAAGAACAACAACAAAATCTTACTGTTTCAACTTAACGAAAAAATATCTTATTAATCAAGTTGATTAAAAAAATAAAACTTTAGGTTGGGCACGGTGGCTTACACCTGTAATGCCAGCATTTTGAGAGGCTGAGGCAGGCGGATCACAAGGTCAGGAGTTTGAGATCAGCCTGACCAATATGGTGAAACCTTGTCTCTACTGAAAATGCAAAAGTTCGCCGGGCATGGTGGCACATGCCTCTAATTCCAGTTGCCTCAAGAGGCTAAGGCAGGAGAATCACTTGAATCCAGGAGGGAGAGGTTGCAGTGAATCGAGATCACGCCACTGCACTCCAGCCTGGGTGACAGAGCAAGACTCTGTCTCCAAATAAATAAATAAATAAATAAAACTTTTAAAAGTAACGAATGTCGTATATACACCTGTACTAGATTTTGAGTACTATTCAAAAAGTAACATATCTCAGTCATTTTAATATTAATTTTTAAATGTTAATTACATGTTGAAAAATATTTGCAATATATTGGCTATATTAATTACAAAATAAAGTTATTTTTACCTGTTTATTTTCACTTTTTAAAATGTGGCTACTAGGAAGTTTAAAATTAGCTATGTGACTCACAGCATATTTCTATTGGACAGCACTGGATTAGAATATGAATCCCTGGATACTACATCCCTATAGTTTCAAATATTCCTTCCTGATTCTGAATCCTTTTGATATTTGTGGCTCATGTTTTCACTTGGACTTTTCATCTCTACACAGTCGGCTACTTCTCATGTCCACATTGCAAGTTTTAGAGGCCTCCTTAAACTTATATTTTGGTATCCAATAAGCATGTATTGAATGACTATTTGGTTCCAGGGAGTCCATCAGAAACTGTAGGTAAACTGGAGGCTGAAGTATATTCTGGAAACTGCAGGTGCCTCCCTGTGACTAGAGATAAAGATGCAAGAAGGAAGGTGATAAGATACAATGCAGCCAAGGCAGAGGACCCCCATCAGGAAATGGCTTATGTGAAACTATGGAGTCCAGCTTTTATCCTGAAGGCAGGAGGTAGCTTTAAATGAGGGAGTGACATACTCAGGTTTACTTTCTTAGAAAAGTTAGATTATAACACAGCAACAAAACAATTAAATAGCTGTCACAACAATAAAAAAATTAAAAGCTTGAATGTAAGCAGTGGCAATAAGGATATCTAACTTTGGATTTAAAGGACGTACAGAGTATAAAAGATATAGAACATGTTAACTCTTTAGATATGGAAAGTAAGAGAATGGAATAGGTCAAGGATAAGAACCTGCCTGAAAATTCTGGTTTGGAAAATTCAGAATGCGCTGATTAGGGAAATCTACATTTCAAGTGTGATACATTAAATCTGGGCTTCTGAGAGGGCACACAAGTGGAACTACAGGTAGTGAAAGGATACAAAAGTAGGATAAGCAGAATTAAACTTTGGATCAGAGGTATAAATGGTGTCAAAACTTAGGCACTGAGAAAAATCAACTTAGGATAGAATGAAAACTGACGACACAAACTCTGGGGAACTTTTTTTGTGTGAAATACTAACAATAAAATACTTAAGGTTCTATATCTAAATATGTTTGTACAAGAAAAATCCAGAGGACTATATGTTAAAATGTTAGCAGTAGTTGCTTCTGAGTGTGGGGTTATGAATAAAGTTTATTTTATTTTTAGGGTTGGTATTATCTTCTAAATTGTCTATAATATACATGTATTAGTTATGATACTTTCCACGTTTGAAGCCATGTGTCTTCAAACAATACAGAATGCATACAGCAAAAAGATAACATTTTCCTTCAACTTCCTCCAATCCCACAACCATGTCAGAGTCAGTGTTCCAAGTTTAGCTTGTATCCTCTGTGCACTTTTCCACTGTATTGGCAGATACAAAAAAGACAGATAAAGAAACATTTTTGTTCTTTATGTGTTGTGTTTTGGTTTTGCTTCATCCTAAATAGATCTGAGCACTCTCCTCTTCTTTATCTACATTCTCCAAATAGATGATTGCTTATGGTCCCATGATGCCAAATCTTTCTATATGGATGGTGACACCTAAGTTTAGATGTTAAAGCCATGAATTTTACTGAGAGCTCTAGACTTACTCATACTGGTTACTTATTTGGCATCTATACTTGGGTAGGTACTAAGCACTTTAAATTAAATACATTCAAAACAGACTAGTTGATGCCTATTCTGCCTTGTGGCCACAAACCCCAAAAACCATTCTTTCTCACCTCAGTAAGGGGTATTTAATTTCTCAACTTCACAACTAATGCATCAGCACACAGTGTTGTCTCTACTACTCAAATATATTCTGTATCCATCCACTTTCTCCCATATCCACTGCCATCACCCTAGTTCAAATCATGTTCACTTGTCTGGATTACCTACAGTGGACAGTCTACATCTCTTCCACTGATGTCCCTTTAGAATCCATATTCCGTGCATATAAGTGACTTGTAAAAATGTACATCTGTCATCTTACTCTTTGATTAAAAATGTTCTATGGTTTCTCATTACTTTTAGAATAAAACCTAGACTCTCTACCACAGCCTGTAAATACTTCAATGCCATGTGCCTCCACCTCCATCATTCTGGGCACACTGGCTCTCCCTCTGTTCCTAAAACACAGCAATTCACTGTGGCCAACAGACCTTTGCGTTGCTACTCTATCTATCTGAAAGCTCTTCCTCCAAATATAAGTCAGTGTGGCTCCTTCTCAAATTCAAATCTAAACTCTAGTGCTACCTTCTCAGTGAGTTCTTCCCTGGCTCTAAAGTTCCTGCTCTGACCCGTTATTATACATGATTTCATTCACTTGAAGTTTTGTCACAAATCATTACTATCAGAAAATGGTCATTCATTTACTTGGGCACAGGACCAGGCTTTTACCTACACTACAATTTATTAAAGGCAAAGAAAATGAAGTCTTTTTTTCTTGGTCTATTAACTAATGTGGTCTTACTCATAAGCCTGTCCCCAACCACACCAGCTAGTAGCAAGGAAAAGTGAAAAAGAAATTCTATGCAGTATATTTCACTTTAAAACTTAATACAATCCAAGGATTTAAAACATCTCTAGATTTGTCTGATGTAATTATTTCATGTTTTACATGTCTTCTGAACTCCTTGCTTTCCTCAAGTTGGAAAAGGGGGAAGTATTTATGTGTCATCATAGCAATACGGAAAGGGAATTTCCTGGCCTCGTGCTGGTTCTTGGGTGACTCAAGCATGTTTAATGAATGATTATTATAATCCCAGAATTGTTCTAAGTTGATTACATGCATTGCTTAATTTAATCATCACAACTCTGTGAGGTAAACACAGACAGTTCCTGTCCGACAATAATTTATCTTAAAACTTCTTGACTTTACGATGGTGGGAATGCAATACACACTCGGTAGAAATCCTACTTTGAGTAACCATAAAACCATTCTGTTTTTCACTTTCACTACAGTATTCAATAAATTACATGCGATATTCAACACATTATAAAATAGGCTTTGTGTTAGATGAGTTTGCCCAACCATAGGCTAATGTCAGTGTTCTGAGCACATTTAATTAAGGTAGTCTGGGCTAAGCTATAATGTTCAGTGGGTTACATATATTAAATGCGCCTTTTTTTTTTTTTTTTTTTTTGAGATGGAGTCTCTGTTGCTCAGGCTGGAGTGCAGTGGTGCCATCTTGGCTCACTGCAACCTCTGCCTTCAGGGTTCAAGTGATTCTCCTGCCTCAGCTTCCTGAGTAGCTGGGATTACAGGTGTATACCACCATGCCCAGCTAATTTTTGTATTTTCAGTAGAGATGGGGTTTCACCATGTTGGCCAAGCTAGTCTTGAACTCCTGACCCTAGGTGATTGCCAACCTCGGCCTCCCATAGTGCTGGGATTACAGGCATGAGCCACCATGCGCGGACTATTAAATGCACTTTTAGCTTATGATATTTTCAATTTACAATGGGTTTATTGGGCCACAATCCCATCATAAGTCTAAGAGCATCTGTACCTTTATTAATCTGATTTACCATCAGAGAAACTGAGGCAGAGAGAGGCAATATGATTTATGCAAATTTACTACAGAGACAAGAATTGGACCCAGGCAGACTATTCCATAACCCATGTCTTTAACCACCATCCTGTGCTGCCTTGTTTGTGTACTTGGCTGGGATCCAGTGAGCTGTGGTTGGCACAGTCCCATCCTTGGGCTTTCTGCTAGTGTCTGCTGCTGACATCTACATCTGATGAGCTTGTGGTTGAGTATGCTTGGCTTGGCCAGGGACTGGGCTGTCAACTCAGCATTCACATTACACAGTACCTAAGAGGGTTTCAGGAGGAAAAACAGAATTCTGACTCAGTGTGTGTATGCCAATCCATCTACTTACCTGATGTGGGCCATTTCATTTTGTGGGGCCACTCTGTTCATGGGCTCCTCCCAGAGACCTAATGGGCGGCTGGGCCAAAACCCTCGTTGCCTTGATATTCCTTAAAGGGCACATCCTTCATCAAAACCCCATGTCTGACTGTTTTCCTCCCCGTGATATCTTATGATTTCTTCCTCTTTTTCTGCCCATAAGCCAATGAAAGAAGGGAGTGTTCTGGCTGCCTGCTTTGTGACATAGACTTTTACACCTCCTTTCCATGCACAACCCCAACAAAATCACTGTGATGAAACATGGTTTACAGGGGAGAGGGATACAAACACAGTAATTTAACACTTGTCAAATATTATCCATACCTCTCTTGTACGTCTTCCCCAGTAGAGCACAGGCTTAATACAGCAGACTGACTGGCCTTGTCTAAGACCAATTTGCTGACTTCTAAATCTTAGCTGTTTACTTTTTGAAAACATATAGTCTATTCATCATGGATGCAATGCTTAGAAAAGTAAAATACCTTATAAAGCATTTCATCCATCAGATGTCTATCCTACTGCCAGGCCAGGCAAAGCAGTAACTGCATTTGCATGTATCAGCAAAGAGCAGGGGTAATAGATGAAACTACTTGAAGTAATGAACTTACTCATAACTTTCTTTCTTTCTTTTTTTTTTTTTTGACAAAAACACGCTAGAAAAACTAAAGTCACAAAGAGCAAGAAAGAATGAGGCATGTAGAAAAGATTGCCATAGAATCACTCTGTCTGCTTAAATACTGAAAGGGCAAACATGACTACACTTACACACCTGTGCACTCACAGTCAATTACAGGAAAGAAGTCTCCTTACAGACAAAATGGAATGAATTAGTGAGTAACCTTGGTGTGTACACTTATTTAAAAAGAAGACAATTCAAAGTATGCTATCCAGTTATAACTTGCCCACTGTATGAATACCCTTTAGCTGCTCTTAAAAAAAAAAAAAAAAAAAAAAAAATTCACTACAGCCTTGGTGGCTAAAAACAACAGAAAAGTATTCTGTCACAGTCCCGGAAGCCAGATGACCAAAATCAAGTGTGGGCAAGGCAACCTTCTGTGTAGAGGTTCTGAGGAAGAACCTGGTCCTTGCATCTTCTAGCTTCTGGTGGCTGCTAGCATTTATTGGCATTCCATGGCTTGTGCCTGCATCCCTGCAATATCTGCTTCTGTCTTTACATACTCTTCCCTATGTGTCAAATCTCCCTCTGCCTCTCTTTCTCTCTCTCTCTTTTTTTTAGATACAGTCTCACTCTGTCACCCAGGCTGGAGTGCAGTGGCATGATCTCAGCTCACCGCAACCTCTGCCTCCTGGGTTCAAACGATTCTCCTGCCTCAGCCTCTAGAGTAGCTGGAATTACAAGCAAGCACCACCATGCCCAGCTAATTTTTGTATTTTTTAGCAGAGATGAGGTTTCACCATGTTGACCAGGCTGGTCTTGAACTCCTAACCTCAAGTGATCTACCTGCCTCAGCCTCTCAAAGTGCCAGGATTACAGGTATGAGCCACCATGTCTGGCCATGCCTCTGTCTTATAAGGAAAATTTGATGGCATTTACAGTCCACACAGATAATTCAGGATAATCTTTCAGGCCAAGGAAGCAGAGGACACAGATAGGGAGAAGAGAAATATCTAGTTCCCCGGCAATGTAGGGACCAGGTTCAAATGGACTGGCCTTTAGAATTTTCTCTGTTTCCAGAGTCAAGGAAATCCCTTGCCTTCAATGTTTCAGCTCTCTCATAAATGTGCTTACTCCTAGCGCTTCCCTAAATGTCTCAAATTAAGTTCACTTTTCATCATTTTTGTGTTCATTTGCAATTCAACTCTTGGTGATTTGGGCCATTATAAATTAATATTTAACAAAAACATGCAATATAAGTATCTGCCATTTGAATTCAAAGGAGCCAAAAATACACATCCAAAGAGGGTGGAATCTGATTATCTCATTTTCATCTGTCCACCAATGGTGCCCTACTTCCAGTCTATATCTCACTATACCCCTCAAGTAAATTGAGTGTGGGTGAAAGGAAAAATAACTGTGTATACATGTATGACTTTGCTACTGCAGATTTTGGAGAATGTTTGGAATTGCTTTTGAAAAAGTAAAAATCACGAAACTCTTCAAATGAACACATGGTTTAATAATGAAGAATTAATTATGTTGGCCTATTTGGATACTTTTTATCTTTATTTAATTTACATTAGTTATGATACTGGTTTGATAATGGATAAAGAAGGTCCCCAAATCCCCAAACAAGTCATTTGGCTTGCATGATAGTTCCACAAGCCTCAAGAATAAATCCTCCATGTATATCAGTGTTCCAACCTTCACAATATGTGGCTTCCATCTTGCAATTGATGCCCAGCTCTTACCTTCCCACAACCGGGAAAGGAAAAGGGAGCAAAGGAAGGATATCCTTTTAAGAGAAAAACCTAGAAGCACATATTATTTTTGTTCTAGAAGCCAGAACCAGTCATATCAACACAACCAACCAGCTGCAAAAAAATGCTACAAATGTACTCTTTATTTTGGATGGCCTTGTAAAAGGTAAGATTTCATTACCACGGATAAGAAGAAAATTATCTTTCTCACAATCCATTCTTTTGCTTACCTAAGTGTCATATAAGGAATATATTAAAGCCTCTCTAAGTCCCATTCAGCACCTGGCAAGCTATGAAATGAAGCACAAGGATGCTGCTCACCACCTCACCCTGTCTACCAATACACACACACTAAGTTACAATGGTGGATTAAGACTCGGAGAACTGTCATAATATCTCAGTTTTAAATGGGAAAAAACAAGAAATGCCAGTCATCTGTCCATAGGGATTATCAAGGGCTGTTGGGTATGAACTGCAAAGATTCCTTCCCTCAGAGTAAGTTTCTTATAAAGCCTGTCTGACTGTCACTGATTCTTACCTCAGTGAGAAGCTCTCCAGCACCCTGTTTCCTGTGAGGAGCTCTCCAGCATCCTGTTCTCTATGACCTCATGGCTTTGGCCTCTAGGAAGTACGTACCTTTCAAGTATCTTTCATTCTCTCTGGACATGTTGAAAGTAGTATGTATGTTTGGTGACTGCCCAGCTTCGCAATCTGGCTTACAGCATTATCTGATTCAGGATTTGAATAGTTAGAAGTCTTTGTAAGCATAACGTGGATTCTCTGACTATAATGTCTCAAAAGTTTAATAGGTTTCCATGTTTTTGTTCTTACTCAATTCTATTTGGGAGTAACCGTAGCCAAAGTTTTGGGCATAATTTTAAAACCTGAAATCATACCTTCTTTTTACGTACTGTTTTCTCTCTCCTACACGCCTCACCGCCCACCTCTGTCCCCACCCTCCCACTCACCACCGTGGACTTTTTCCACATAATGGATGCCACCTAGAGGCTGCTTAAAATATTTGCCTTGAATGAAGATGTACTTCCCTTAATTTAACCTTTGCCACTTGGCTGTTTTACAGTTTTTTAGAAAAATACAGAGGCTTGGGGGCTACAGCCTTATTGCCTGCTTATTACCACCGATTCAGTGCTACTCTTATCATCGATTCAGTTTAAGGCACAGAAGCAGTTGTTGTTTTGATCATGAGACCCCAAACCACGGGAGGAAACCTTACCCCTCCAGGAGGGTGATGGTCCTGAAGGCAGTCAGGAAGGCATTGTGAAGGACTCGATACATTGATGAGTGAGCAAAAGTTAGATGAAGATATGAAGGAAAGATGATTTAGTCAGAGGAAACAGCAGGAACAAGGGTATGAAGGTAAGATAAATAAAGTGCAAAAAGCAGCATTGGCAACAAACTGGGATGGGAAGGGAGACTGAAATGTAGAGGTATCTAGTTAATAGGAACTGTATATACTCGGTCAAGTAGGGCAATTTTATGGTTTGAATCAGATGGTAGCAAAATGGATATTTGATGGCCCATTCTGATAGTGGTGTGGGGCATGGGCTTAAAGAACAAACATTTCGAGACAGGGAGATGAGCTAGAAGGTTACTGGAGTAATCCAGGCAAGAAGCGATGAGAGAAGTATGTTGGGTCCAGCTTTCCCATTGGCCCTCGGAAGGTACTGTGGGAAAAAAATCAGCTTGCAAATGGCAGATTAATAGGAGAAAAGGCACACAATTTATTTAACATATACACAGGGGAGCCTTTAGAATGAAGACTCAACTTTCCAAGTGTGGTACATGAGCATATACACCATCTTGGGGTTACAGAAAGAATGGAGCTTGGATCCTGCCTGGTGAAACAGGTCATGGGAGGGGGGAAGAAGAGAAATTCTATTAAGGAACAATAAAAAATTACTAGGGAAAAAGATTGGAGGGAAAACAGAAATTAACTTGTGAAAATAGTTCTCTTTGCAATTTAAATATTCCTTGATGTCAGTCATTATCTTGAAAAAGGGTCTGGTCAGGTGTAGTTACATTTTTTGGGTCTTCTTTCCTCTAATGGATAATAAGATAATGTGGGGAGGGGAACAAGAAGAAATGTTCTCCTTGATGGGTCCTATTTTTACGTAGACGGGGGAAAAAATCTCTTCCAATGCCTGTCCCTCTCTAAGTGTTTAATTTAAAACACTCGGCCAGGCGCGGTGGCTCAAGCCTGTAATCCCAGCACTTTGGGAGGCCGAGACGGGCTGATCACGAGGTCAGGAGATCGAGACCATCCTGGCTAACACGGTGAAAGCCCGTCTCTACTAAAAATACAAAAAACTAGCCGGGCAAGGTGGCGGCGCCTGTAGTCCCAGCTACTCGGGAGGCTGAGGCAGGAGAATGGTGTGAACCCGGGAGGCGTAGCTTGCAGTGAGCTGAGATCCGGCCACTGCACTGCAGCCTGGGCGACAGAGCGAGACTCCGTCTCAAAAAAAAAAAAAAAAAAAAAAAAAAAAAAATTTAAAACACTCATTACCCTCAGGAAACCATATTCTAGAAGGAGACATTTTGATTTTCTTCGGGTGATATCAGGATCAAGAAATATTTTAAAAGTAACATCTGCACGATTTGGTAGTAGTTCAGCAGTGAATGATGTAAGAGAAAAGGTTGTAGAGAAGGTCACAGGAGAAGGAGCAGGGAAGGGAGACTGAGGAGATTCAGATGAAAGAGACTGAATTTCAGGCACAGATATTCAAAGGAGATAAATAGGTTTTTTCCCCAGGAGAAGTCTATACTGGAGAAATCCATTGTGGAAGTCTTTAATAGGCTTTAGATAATACCTTGAAATAAAATGACATCTTTCAGATAAAGTATGTGCAAAAGACAAAACAAAACAAAAACAAAAATCCAAGATCATCAAAAGTTTATAAGACACAAAAAAAGAAGCTCCTCAGGAAACCAAGAAGGGAAGTCAGAGAAGTAGGATGAGAATGGAGTGGTGTAGGAGAACTACCCTGAAGGGAAGAGAAAGAGCCCAGATGGCAATAGGTTAAACAGTGAATTTTACAATAGGTTTGAACACCTATACAAAGTTTAGGTTGATCCCAACATTATAAATTTCAAATAAAAGGGGAGTGAATTCCCTGTGAGAAGGTAGGAGTATGAGAGTGAGAGAGACAAACACTTAGAATTTACTCCCAGAAGGCCTTGCTGTTGGTTTGGTGGGCATTTATATCTCTGAGGGTTCTTCCTGGAGAATGGAGAACCCGAGGCTGCTACTTTCCCTCCCTCCGTCCCTCCCTCGGCATCTGCCTTTACCTCCTGCTATTACAGAATGGTGTTCCCTGAGTTTCCATTCAATATCTGAGTCCAAAATACTCAGTAGTGACAACCTGGAAATAGTTATTTTTCAGAATTAAAATATGAATCAATAGAATGCTACAAAATTTGTGTTAAAATTTTAAAAAGCCCTTCATTGAGAGTTGATCAGATAAGCAGCATGTTTGAAACAGCATTCCTAATAACCATTCCATAACTGTTATGTTTACACCATTTTCTCACACTGGGTTGTTCTAAGCTTGGTCAAGTACAGCTAGTAGTGATACAAATTTAAAGGCAGATATAATAGGGGAAAGAGAGAGACTGAAAGAGGAGAGAATGGGAATGTTATGAAAATAAAAATTAATATTTGAGCTAAATTTGTAGCATCGGAAATACTCACCTGGGAAAGAAAGACTCTGAGTAGCTCTCTACAATTGCTTGTGTGGGTGGAAGTTTTAGAGATCATGCCAACGCTTTTTGAAATCCATACCTCAATTTGCTCTTCTTCCTTACTCTTCTCTTAAAATTGCTTCATAAACAGCCTTTTAAAATTTATGGCCCAGTGTGGTGACTCACACCTATAATCCCAGCACTTTGGGGGTTGAGGTGGGAGAATCGATTGCTTGAGGCCAGAAGTTTGAGACCAGCCTGGGAAACATATGGAGACCCTATCTTTACAAAAAAAAAAATATATATATATATATATATGTATATGAAAAGAAGAAGAGCAAATCAAAACCTTTTAGTAGATTATTACACACAAGCAATTTGTGAAAATGAATATGAAGACACCACAGAATTTCATTTCTCATTAGAAACACATGTAGCTATATCTCACTTGGAGATTCTGACTAATTAAGGCTACAGTGGTGAGCTATTGTCATAGTTACCTAAAGAAGCCATAGTATCTATATTTTAAAGCAAAAGCTGAGCTCTTAAATTTAGTACTTTTTCTGATTATCTGTAGTCCATTTAAATTTCTCCCCTTGGGAAAATTTCTCAAGATACTATAAACAAATGCAGTACTTACATAATTTTGCATACAGTGAAATACGTCACTGTTCCCTTTTATCAGTCTCTTTGCTTTAATGTTTTATCCTGATCATTAGTATAACAACAGTTCAAACTTCAGATCAATATAGAGAAATCTAGTTTCATTATTCTCCCATTTTGTCTCTGCTCTTTTTGTCAAGAGATGACTTCTGTTCTATGTAAAGGCAGGAAAAGCACATCGCCACATTGATGTGGTTTGGCTGTGTCCCCACCCAAATCTCATCTTGAATTGCAGTTTCCATAATCCCCACGTGTCTTGGGAGGGACGTGGTGGGAGGTAACCGAATCACGGGAACAGTCACCCTCATGCTGTTCTCATGAGATCTGATGGTTTTATAAGGGGCTTTTCCCCTTTTGCTCCGCACTTCTTGCTGCGGCCATGTGAAGAAGGATGTGTTTGCTTCCCTTTCCACCATGATTGTAAGTTTCCTGAGATCTCCCCAGCCATGCAGAAGTGTGAGTCAATTAAATCTGTTTCCTTTATAAATTACCCAGCGTCAGGTATTGTTGTTATTAGCAGCATGAGAATGGATGAATACACACATATATAAGTAGCCTTACGCACACACGGGCAGATGCACACAGAAAATCCTCCTCCACATTCCTCTTTCCACACACAAACACAAACATCAGACACCTACAGAAGGAAGCAAAAGTTTGAGACAAGTAAACTTTTGTGACAGATTTTCCAAACTGGACCCAAAATAGAACCTCTGCACAAAAAAAGACCAATTTGATGCAAAAAAAAACTTAGCATCTGGTTACTGTCAGGTCGGCAAGTGCACAAAAGAAGACTGTTTTTATACTTTGATTTGTTTTTCTTTCGCCAAATATGCTAGATTTTTCCCCCATTGTGTGTATTGTGTCTAGAAAACATGTATTTGGTCCTCTTTGTCTAGACAGCTTTAGCAGAACTGTATCAAAGCACTTTCATCAGTTTGTACTTCTCACTGACCACCCCCAACACAAATATAATAAGCAACATTCACTTTTTAAAGTGACAGAGTCTCAAATTCTGAAAAAGTGCAGTTCTGAAATAGTCTTTCATATTGCCATATGCAAATTAAGGCCATAATGACTTTATCTAGCTTTAGCATATATTCTCACATAGAGCTTTGATATCAGAAAAACTGAACCAACACCTCCAGAAAGGAATGAAATCCTCAACAGTGCCCAGAATTTGTCCCCAGTGGTCTACGCTGCCAGGTTTTCCAGCTTCTTGAGTGTGAAGGCCTCATTGAGAGCTTCCTTCGCACACCAGTCCAGCACAGCTGCTTTTATTTCCCTAATAATAAAAATAGCAGAAACACATCTGTTTTCATGCTTCACTGCTGACAGTTCACCAAAGAATGTGCATCCAATAGTTTCTATCCAAATAGACATGACGGGTCCAAAACACAGAGAGGTTATATGATGTTTTGGTTTTAAGTTTGTGCAAGAAATTCAATTTTTACATTTTATGTCATGCCTGAAACAAATCCCTCTCAACTTCTGAAAATCTTCTTAGAGAGGTTCCAAAGCGTTTCCTGGAGTGCCACCACAGTGTGTTGAAGCTCACACTTTATATAAAGTATATTTTGAGATAGTTATTTGCCAAGAATGATTTATGCAAACTATTTTAATCTTCAAAGAAGGGAAGGGTAAAGTAGTACAAGTGCATGTATAATGCTCACATGACGTAACAGAGAGCTGTAAGCGAAGAAGTGTTTGCTTCTTTCTTGTTACCTAGGATATCTATATTCAATTTTTCAGCTTTAAAAAAATGCTATTTCTCTTTGATAAAAACTTGTATCTGAAAAATGTTCAGCTTAGTAGATGAATACTTTTCATGGTCTTGAAATAACCAAAACATTAATTTTGATTTTTAACACTTACTAAACAGAGAGAGAGAGAGTACAGAGCTATACAGCATGTGAAACTTTGGACTGCTTAAAGAAGACATTTTCAAACATATCTTCTCAGGACTCTCAATAGGAACCGCAGGCGAGTTTCAGGTAAGTAGCTGGGATCAAATGGGAAAGTTTCGAGAGGAGAACAAAGAAGATGAACTCTTAGCCTTCATCTTAAGAGTTTGTTTCCACCACATCAAAGAGATAGTTAAAAATAAGTAGCCCCGTACTACTGAATAATATTATTATCATTAATATTTTAAACTATAGTTAAAATAAACAGCCCCATACTGCTTAATGATAATGCTATTACTGTTAATATTTTAAACTGTTAAAGTAAAAATATTATTGTAAAGACACATCTAACTTTTCTACCTATGATAATAAATCTTCTGAGTAATCTCTTTTTTTCCATTATTGATTTTAGGTTCTCTCATCTAATTGTAGCGATCAACTGATTGACAAGGTGAAGAAGGATTGTAGTTTTCTGTTTCAGATGGAAAAACTAAAAACATAAGAGAATCTCACAATCATCTACACATGTCCCAAAAGTTCATACTACAGAAGAATCTATATATACTTAAACAGACTACTGAGAAAAGTCAAGTTATTTTTCTATATGAACCCAATAATGCATTTTCAAGACACTGGATTAATTTAAAGTAAGGGTCTTACACCTTTACTACTGAAGAGCCAGTTAATACAAAAAGATCTAATGCCCTTATTGCAGAATTATTCAACCAAATTTCCAGCTAATGCTTTTTAAAGAATAATTTCACAAGAAGTTTTATTTTGAGCACATGCCTTTGGTCTATGCTCCTTTTTGTCAAGTCAGCCATAGTCTATGATCAATGTAAGTTCTCCAGCCCGCTTGAACATGCACCCATTTGAACACATTGAGACCCACCTTCAGATAGGATGCCTATATTCTTTGGACAGGCACTTATTAGGTAATGAACCAATGATAAGTAATAACTGTCCTTTTATAATTGCTTACTTAAAAGAAAAAAGCTCAGTCTCCTAGCCAGGTAAAACGATTGTCAAGTATTCACACAATGTACCATAACATGAACCAAAAGCCTAAATGATACTGTTTTTGCCCTCCAGATGCTTAAAATCTAAGTGGTACACACACACACACACACACACACACACACACACACACACACATCTAAAGTCACTCTATATGGTTAAATTGGAAAGAAGTACTATAAAAAGAAAGAAATAGTGTAAGAACCAACTTCCTAGTTGTAAAGTAGGTGTGTGAGAGACCAGTATTTTAATTTTTTTTTCTCAATATTAGAAAAATGGGCATTTTCCAGGAAAGGGAAAGACTAGAAATACAAGTACAAAAAAAAAGGCTTAAACAATATTCTCCTTTACGTTTCTGGTGAGTTTTCCTGTTTGCTTCTTCCTCCCCATTTTGTCTTCAAGCATTCATTCCCTGCTGTGCAGAAAGCTGTTTTTGGCAACTTCTCTCTGTAGTCCTGCTCACACTAAGAGTCCAAAATTGTGTTCTGCTAAACATTATTCTCTGTGATGATTCATCATTTACAGAGAAAAAAGGGTGTGCCGGCAGGGAATCTGGACTAAGAAACAAAGGATTCTAATCCTAATTCCTCCATTAATTAGGAATTCATTTTGGCCAAGTCCACTAAACTACATCATGACTCATCTTAGCTCATTGATAAAATGAGGATAATAATGTTTGCATTGCCTTACAAAAAATGTTGAAAATAGAAATCATTTTGAACATTACATGTGTTCTATATTATTATTGTTAGTAAACCTGCCAAAAATTAATTCTAAATTTACAACGAAAAGTCACAAATGAATTTTTTATTTATTTGGTCATATGGAATCTTTAAGCACAACTAAAAGATCTCTAAGTGGCCCTAGAAGAAGTGTTAAAACAAATCAGCTCTGCCAAATACTGGGAGTTCTGAGACTTCACTGTGTCTCAGCCATGCTGATCATCTTCCAGTTTCCACTCAGAGCTTTTTGTCTTATCAGTGAATTTACGGATTTAAATACAGGTTTAGGAACAAAATCCTAAGTAGTTATTTTACGGTTCTTGCTTTGCTTTGCAACCGTATCCCAGCATATTTCCCCTCTCTCACTGTGCTCCAGTCATAATGGGCTACTGTTGATTTCAATTCTTTGTCCTGGTATCAGAACTTTTCCCTTTCAACTGTTCACTTCAGCCTCAGATTTTTCAATGACCAGCTCCTTCTCATGCCACAGATCTCTGCTCAAATGCAACCTCCACAAAAATCCTTTTGTGACTAATCTGTCTCCAGGTGGAGTAATATCTCTCCCATTACCCCCTACCACACCATCCTCAGAGTACTTTTCACTTCTATTATTATCTCATTTTTTATTTGTCTGTTGTAGGCTCAAGTGAAAATAGAATCATCCTTGATTCCTGCCTTTCCCCCTGTGCTCAGCCTATCAACCAGTCACCTCTGTCTCCAAAATTATTCCATAAACATTCATTGATTTCCATCTCTAATGTTATTAGGCCATTCCATCACCAACATTGCTAACTAGGCTACTGCAGTTTCCCTCTGACAAGAGCACCTGCATCCACATGCATCCTCACATATCTGATTTTTTCATTGTATCCATAATCTTTTCCCAAAACTTGTCAGGTTTAGTATGTAGCTACTTCAAATCCTCCAGTAGTTTCCCAATGCTTAGGAAAAGAGTCAAACTTTTCCCATGGCCTACAAGGGCTGCCTACTAACCTCACCATCTACACCCTCTCCTCACTCTGCCCAACCGTACATCTGTCAGCTGTTTCCCTCAGGACATTCACTTGTCACTTATGCTTAAGCACATTTCCCTCTGGCCTTTACATGGCAGGCTTGGTCTCATCATTCAAGTCTCATCTCAAATGTCACCTGCTCAGCCATTCCTTTCTTGACCATCCTCTATCCCTTTGATTTCCCATCACATTACTGTGTGTTATTTTCTCCATAGCATTTTTACATTACATTAGCATTATATAGCATTTTTATATTACAACTGATGTTGTTTTCTCCACAGCACTTATCATTATTTGGAAGTGTTGTATTCTTTTACTTGGTCACTTACATTTTCCATCTCTCCCACTAAAACTTTGGATCTTTGAAGAGTACAGACACACTGTCTTATTCATTGTGATGTATCTAGAATTTAGAGAAGGATCTATTAAAATAGTAGAGGCTTAATAAAAATATTAACTAAGTGAATTAATAGTGGCTCACTGCCTGCTTTCCTCATAAAAATATAATTTCCACAAAGGAAGGATCTCGTCTTTGTGTCTTGGTGTAACATATACTGCTATTTCCCCATCACGCAGCCCAATGCTTAATGAGTACTCATTAGTTATTTTAAGAATATTTGCTGAATGCAAGATAAATAAATGACTGAGTCTGAAGAAGATAATAGGTTTAAGTATTTCTAGACTATAAATCAATATTTATTTGTAATGGATAATGTTGTTGCAGAAGTTAGAAACTCTTTCTAATATTTTTGGGTAGTCTACTGAAAGGTGCAGATAGCCAAGATTTACCTTGAAAGATATCATTGGGTCAGTAAGCATGGGTTCTTATTCCAGACGAAAATGATCTGACCTTAAGCTGGTAAGATCACTGCCTACTGATGATTCACAGCTGAGTCTCTTTCTAGGCATTGTGAACTACCCAAGGGAGCTGACTCACCTGAAGTGATATTGCTCACTTCCAGTGATTGTTAGATACTGAACAATAAAGGCACAAATTCCCTTACCTCATTTCGAATTGTCTGGGAACTTCTGTAGAAACTGCATTACATATTGGGTATCCCTCTTGCTTCCCTCTTTCCTTTGAAAGTATTGCTCTTGTCTATCAGAGCCTATGACCTGGGATGCACGTCCCCTTTAAGGGGGCAAGGTGGTCGTTTCCACAGCTGTTGGTAATGTACCCTGTTGATGGCTTTCAGCTGAGTCCTCCTCAAGACTGTGCTTTCTTCCAAGGAAAACGTGCATCCAATAACTACCTAAGGCAGGAGTGCAAAGGCCCAGTCCTCCTGCCGCAAATTGGAGCCTCTCTGAAAGGTAATCTCACTTTCGGAGCCCTCTCTGGGATTGGCTGAAGCCTCATGACAACTGCATTTAATTTAGCTACTCTCTGTGCTTAAACTACTTCTCTCACACTTCGAAGTGCTGTTAGAAAGAGCACTCACCAGCAAACCATCCACAGGTCAATTTTCATCTCAGAATGTGTTTTCAAAAAACCATGATGTATGTCATTATTAACGAAGGTTGAATTTTAAAATATAGTATGGCTTTGAGTTATCATGATTATCATTGCTTTTTGAGTGGGAATACCACAAGTTAAAAGTTGATGTCATGCAGGAAAAAGGAAAGAAATGGAAGGACCTTACTAAGGAGTTGATCGTCTTTCACTTTATGGGAGAAATAATATAGTGCAATATAGCTGTAGACTGTGGTTAGATAAACAGAAGATACATAAAACAATAGACAATAAAACAGATAGCATAGACACTAAATTTATATCATACGCAGTACCACATCACTTAGTGCTTCACATCAAGGGTGTTCTCAAATGGAAGAGAATCTGAAAATAAGCAAGAAGGTCTGTAAGACACACAAAATGTCATGAAATCAAGTATTCAAATCATAAACCATATTTGCAGAGAAACTTACCAGGTTCAAAGCCTTTTCCTTCTTTGAACCTTAATTCTAATAGTCTTTTCTGGTGTGGGGTTAGCACAAATCACAAGCTATAAATCACTTATATGTGCATAGACATGGTATTGTTAAAATAGTAGGAAATGAATAAGACAGAAATACTGAAGGAAGAGACAGAGCCATAAAAATTGTGGGAAAAATCAGTAGTCAGTAAGATGGGCTCTAAGAATGGAAAGTCTGTGTTTAGGTCTGACTCTTCTACCTTCTTGTTTATGCAAATTATTTCACCTGGTCTCCGTATTAAAAACACAAAACTGGGTAACTGTGATAGGCAGAATCATGAACCTCAAAGATGTCCATATCCTAATATGTTTATTGTAAAGGTCTCATTAGATAATGCTTGCAAAATAGTACAGTTTCTAGTACATAGAATGTTCATTATAGCAGCACAGTATAGTTGTGTAAGGGCATTCAGCAGAGGAACAAACCACACTGCTCACCTCAGTGAAGCCCAGAGTCATAGTATGTGGCGTTTATAGTCATGATCTTAGTTATCAAAAAAAAAAAAAAAAAAAAAAAAAAAGTTTGCACATTGTTCTTTTAAGATGACAAAGAAGTGTGAAACATTTTTTCTCTAAAACTTAATTTCAAAAAAAGTGATAAAACTACATTTTATTTGCCTGTAACATGGTTTTAGAAAGAGCATGTTATTTCTCCAGAAATCAGATAGATTTTTGAAATATAGCTCTATATGGGAAACAAATTATGGCATTCTCCAATGTCTGACACAACATTTACAGAAGAGAATCTCATCTGTCCTTCTTGAAGTCTGTTTCTTAAATTTTGTATGCTCAATAATGACATGATAAAGGTCTCACTCAGTGGATAACTATTATCATCTAACACTTATATGATTACATAAAGAAGTGACTTATTATAAACCTATAGATTTACCTGTAGAAATATAAATATGCCCTTAACATAGAAATTTAGGTAAGTAAGAGTGTCTGTGGTGGAAAATCTATCGAAAATAAAAGAAAACAAAAAATAGACAAAGAAGTAACCAGTGAGATTCTAAGATTGTAATAACCAATTTAGCATTTTAGGCTATGAGTGAGAAGGAAAGTAAATCTTGGAGATCATTTTCACCTGTGATTTCAAAACACTGCTGGAGGATAAGTACTCAGCCTTTATTTATTTTTTACAAGTCTGTAGAGAAACAAGATAAATGAGGACAAGGTAGTCGTTTTTTAAATCTAGATTTATTTCATTTAAAAGACTGGTATTCTGAGATTACACTGTTCTACTTTTGAGTATTCAAAATCCTTCTTTAATAAAATGATGAGGATAATAGTGGTAGAAGTTTACATTTTTAAATGCTCTCATTTGGCAACATTTACAAAAGTTATCAGTTCTATGTCAACTGCTTTTAATTTTACTAATCCATTAATACTACAAGTCTAGGAGCTGCTGATTTAGCCTCACCTCCATTTTTCAGAGAAAGAAATTGAGGTGTAGAGAAGCAAATATCTTCTTTAAGACCGCATTAGTGGCAGCACCCAGCCTAGGACCTCGCCATGGGTCGTTTATCAATGGTCATTAATATCACATTTTGGAAGAGTATAAGTAGCTTTATTTCCCATCCAGAACGTTGAACTAATTTTTTTCTAAAAAGTTTCAATGTTTATTGGCTTACCAAAACTGTATAATGCATATCTGAACTTATTTAAATGTAAGCACAGAATCTATTGCAAAAATACTGCCTTTTCACTTGTGTTACGTAAGTGTTGAGTCACCTTTTCAGAAATAACCAATCCATCAGGCCATAATAAACGACAGAAGTGACAACACATCCGCTGGGCAGGACAAACATTCACATCTCAGGAGGACAAACATTCGCATCTCAGGA
>NC_045438.1:727724-745846 GCF_002776525.5 Piliocolobus tephrosceles
CATCTCAGGAGGACAAACATTCGCATCCCAGGAGGGCAAGTGCTTGGAATTCTCAGCTGGATGTTAAGTGGTTCAGAAATGTTAGCAGAAGGCAGAAATTCCTTCTGGTATCTTTTGGCAGCCTATTGGCAGGGCGAGTAGCCAAGAATTTACTTTGAAAGATGTACTTGAGTCAGTCCCTATGGGTGATTCTTGTTAAGACAGCTAATGATAAAGATAAGCAGCATTTGTTTGGAGGTTGTGTAAATATCCCTGTTCTGAGATAAACAATTTGCATATCCGGAAAGAAGACAAAGTCAGCCTCTCTGGTGTACCTGACACTGGCTTTTCCAGGCCTTCAGAAATAACAGAGTTGTTTTCTTAGCTGCTGGGAAGAATTGTTTTAGGTAGATAGATTCTTAAATAAAACAGAAGGATGTAATTTGAAACCCTAGGCATCCTATACCTGTATTATTTCCCTCTTTTCTAAAAATGAACATTTTTATACCAAAGCTTTCTACCAGTGAAGAATTCACAGCAGATAAAAAGAAAAAAATCATAGGTGCTATAAGGACTATGCAACTTTTAATTTTCTTCTCACTCAGATTATGTGCAAGAGACCCTTCCTCATTTCCAGAAAGGGAAGGAGTTTAGTGTCAAAAATTGGAAATTTTCTGAGACACAAAACTTCTTTTCAAATATGGTGCTAAGACTTAAATGAGTTCATTAATTTAAAATTTTTTTTTAGTTATTTAACAACAAAAATATTAATGTGTGGTTGACTTCTTTGAAGAAGCATTTATGCTAATCTCATTTTGGGAATTTATAATTCCTACAATTAATAGAAAGAAATCTCTATGGCTAATTTTAAAGTCATACTTTGATGGCTGGTTTTATGTGTCATCTTGGCTAGGCTAGAGTACCCAGTTATTTAAACATGACTATAGGTGTTGCTGTGAAGGTATTTTGTAGATATGGTTAGCATCTGCAGTCAGCTTGAAACCACGATTGCAAAATTGTAACTGAGATAGTAAAAAAGATCTGAACTAACCCACTCTTATCTTGCTTCTAACCTCCAAACTGTCCTTGTTCATTCCTGGGCGTAGGATGAACTAACTTTGTTAGGAACTCAGTTTATAGTTTAAAACAAAACAATAACAGCTCTTTCCCAAAACAAATTTCTTTCTTGCCTGGGGACTAGACTGCTTTTGTAGGACTAATACATTAGCCACAAGATTAGAAATTATGGTATAGGAGTCATGCAGCTGGAGGCTACAAGATTCTGACCCTCTTTAAACTGCTCCTAAGATCAGTGCTTGAGATAGGAGGCAGACCTTGTACTGGACGGATCAGCTGACACCACCCAAATCAATACAGTGGTTCATCTGATCTTGGGGATCCCACCCAGAAACTCACTGAGCACAAGAGAACAGTTTTGACTCCCTATGATTTCATCTCTGACCTGAACAATCAGCACTCCCAGACTCGCTCCCATCCACCAAATTATCCCAGGCTCACTCCCATCCACCAAATTATCTTGACAAACTCACTGAATGCTCAGGGAGACTGATTTGAGTAATAATAAAACTCCAGTATCCTACACAGCCGGCTCTGCGTGAATTACTCTTTCTCTATTGCAATTCCCCTGTCTTGATAAATTTGGCTCTGTCTAGGCAGCAGGCAAGGTGAATGCACTCGGCAGTTGCAACCTAAGTAAAGAAGACTATTCTCTATAAAGTAGGTGGGCCTGTCCCATCTGTTGAAAAAATCTGAAAAACAAACACTAAGCTTTCCCTGAAGAAGAAGAAATTCTACCTAAAGAATGTAGAAGCATCAACTCTGACCAACAGTTTCCAGCCTGCAGGCCTGCCCTACAGATTTCAAACATGCTATTCTCCCAAAAACCATGAGCCAATTTCCTTAAATAAATCTATCAATCATCTATCTATCTAAGATCTATCAAGATTCTCCAAAGAAACTGAGTGGGTAAAAAACACAGATAGATAGATAGTTTATCTTCTAAACAATAAAATTTTTTTTTCTATGAATAATTTCAAAATATTTGCAAAATGGTTATCAGTTTTCAAAATAAATCAGCAATTGCTATAAATTAAAACCCTCTTACTTGCTTGTCCCATCAACTTATTTATTATTTCTATTCAATTTTTCATTGATTACCTCATATTCAGGTATGTGTGTAAATACATTATATATATATATTACATATATGTATATTATACTTTTAAGTTCTAGGGTACCTATGCACAACATTCAGATATATTTTTAAATGATTAGTTATACGAAGAAGCCAAAGATCAAAAACTGAAGCAATCCTTTTACATTTGCTTTCAAAAGAAGAGATTATTCCTGCTTGGGGGCTATTCCTACTTAGTAGAGGGGAAAGGCAAGCATGTATTAAGTTCTTAAAACTATTACTGATCAATAATAAAAATATTCAAAGAATTTTTCCTTCACCTAATCCTCAGCCATTTAAAAAATGAAGAAAGGGAAGAGGGAAAATACGTGGAGAGAGAGGGAGAAAACTAGCGAGAGAGAGAGAAACAGACAGATTCCGAGTATGTGTATGTGTGAAAATAACTATAAACAGTTTCCTAAAACAGCAACAGAATACTATCTAATATGGGGATGTGGGGAAAAAAAAAAGTGGACATTTGAACCAGCTATTGGAGTTATATCATCATTGAGCATTTGACCTAGGAAAAAAGGTTAATCATGGTACATGCTCATCTAGTTTGGATTGCTAAATATAAAAACGAGTAAGCTGTGGTCCCTGCGCCTCAGTGAGTTTATAGAAACACTGACACCAAATCACAGTAGCAAGATCGCTATTTATTTACATTTGTCTTTAACTTCATGTATGTCTTCTGCTACTTCTATGCCTGAAGGATTGTGTAAAAAAAAAGAAATGTTATGACAGCAGGTAGCTTAAATATTAGAATAACATCTGATCCTTACATTATTTATTGTGCATAACACAATATTGCAAAACTTAGTAACTGTTAGAAACAAATGCTTGTACCTTGGTGCTGAAAAGAAGAGCTAGCACTAAGACAAATAATTTTCTCAGCAAGGCAATTTTACTTCTATAGAAGGGTGCATGCAATTTGCGAATGGAGCAATAGTGACAGCACACCTGAACAAGGGAGGGGAAGGGGTTCTTATTCATGATGTAGGTAGCCCCTACTGCGGTGTCATTCCCCTATTGGCTAGGGATGGACCACACGGTCTAAGCTAATTCCGACTGGCTATTTTAAAGAAAGCAGGGCTATGAGCCAGAGTGGCAGCGTGAGCAGTTTGGTGGGAAAAATGGTTACCAAACAGGTAACTAAAGGTGACTTAGGTCAGAGTAGGTGACCAGGGATGACTCAGGTCAAAGCAGGTGACCAGGATGAGTCAGGATGGAGCAGGTGACCAGGGGAATTATGCGAACTGATTAAAACTGGTGGAAAAGGTTGTTTACTGAAACTATGAGGAAGTTAAATTTTAAAACGGAGGACAAAGAACTGAACATACTGACATACTGATTATTTGAAGAGAAATCTAGAACTCACTGTATCCAACATAACTTAAAACAGTATACATTATTATCTTACAGTTTTTCAGGAAAATTAGAGCAGCTAAATTGGGTATTTCTAGCTCAAGACCTTCCTTGCATGAATTGCAATCAAGGTGTCAGCCCGGGCTACAGTTATCTGAAAGCTTGACTGGGGCTAGAAGATCCTCTTCCAAGATGGCTTTCTCATGTAAATGTTGACAAGAAGCCTTAGTTTCTCATTACATGAACCTCTCCCTAGGGCTTCTCCAATGTCCTCCCAACATGGGAGGTGGTCTCCTCCTGAACATGTGATTCAAGAGGCAAGGAAGAAGTTACAGTGTCTTTCATGATTTAGCCTCAGAAGTCTCTGTCATTTTTTTTTCCTTCCTTCCTTCCCTCCTTCTTTCCTTCCTTCCTTCCTTCCTTCTTTTTTTTTATGGAGGGGGGAGGGGATGGAGTTTGCCTCTGTTGCCCAGGCTGGAGTGCAGTGGCCGGATCTCAGCTCACTGCAAGCTCCGCCTCCCGGGTTTACGCCATTCTCCTGCCTCAGCCTCCCGAGTAGCTGGGGCTACGGGCGCCCGCCACCACGCCCAGCTAATTTTTTGTTGTTATTGTATTTTTAGTAGAGACAGGGTTTCACTGTGTTAGCCAGGATGGTCTCGATCTCCTGACTTCATGATCCACCCGCCTCCACCTCCCAAAGTGCTGGGATTACAGGCATGAGCCACCGTGCCCAGCCAAGTCTCTATCATGTTCACAGTGTCCAATTCGTTATCCAGTTTAGCCCTATCTACTATGGAAAGATAATACTAAGGCCATGAATATCAGACGGGAAGCATGCTTGTGATCTATCTCAGAGGCTGGCTACCACAATCATTAAATAAGAGGCACAAAACGCACATGAAAAATCAACAAATGCATATTAATAGAGCTCAAAGTGAGTATATAAGTTTTGAAATAATAAACAGCATAATCAGAATAAGACAATTTATCATGGGATTATTTTGAAGGAGGGGAAAAGTTTTCAGTTGAGTTTAGAAAAAAAATGAGGAACTGAAATTTTGATAGAGAATTAAAAGGAGTGGACATTTCAGGTAAATATACATGTCTATCTTAGCAGGCTACTGAAGGGTAAAGATTACGTCTGAGAGAGTCTGATCACTTAGCATTTAAATCAGAGTTACAGACTTTTATTTGTAGGTGATTTTAAAGCAACATTACAACAGGGAGTAAAACATATCCAAAGGACTCTTTTACTATAAAAGTAGGGATCTGAAACATTACCATGAAAAATGTACAAATGTTTTTTAGAATAGGTGCTGTATTAGTCTGTTTTCATGCTGCTGAAGACATACCCGAGACTGGGAAGAAAAAGAGGTTTAATTGGACTTCTGGTTCCACATGGCTGCGGAGGCCTCAGAATCATGAGAGGTGAAAGGCAGATCAAGAGCAAATGAGGAAGATGCAAAAGTGGAAACCCCTGATAAAATCATCAGATCATGTGAGGCTTATTCATTACCATGAGAATAGGATGGGGGAAACCGCCCCCATGATTCAAATTATCTCCCACCAGTTCCCTCCCACAACACATGGAAATTGTAGGAATACAATTCAAAATGAGATTAGGGTGGGGACACAGAGCCAAATCATATCAGGTGCTTACATATGTAAATAATCATAAGCAACTGTAATAAGTAACTTAAATGTAAGAAAATGTACTTAGTTAAATGCATAGTTTTTTACAGATAAAAAGGTATTTGTTAATATCATAAACTCATACACAGATACAAAATATATTCTTTAAAAGTTTCTCTGTACCTTAGCTTCTCAATATGTCAAATTAACTAAAAATTTGTGAATCAGCTTATTGAGTTAAAAATCAGGTTACTAACAGACTGCCAACACAAACAATTTAAATTGTCAAACTTGCCTGATGCTGATTAAATCATGCTGAGCAACCTCTCAATTATAACTTGGCACTCTTTCTATTTGCTGTTCAGTAAACATAAATATTCTGTCCTGTTGATAGTTTTATTTTTTCTTTATAAATTAGTCACTGAACATACTTTATAAACCCACTTCTAGTAAGTTTATTGTATGTCATTTCATAAGAATTGATTCATCATCTTAAAGTATAATGACAAAAAAAGTGTAACGATCTCGAAAACTGGAGGACCAATTTCTGGAATATAACAACCACTTTAAAGCTTCCTCCTTTGCCAAAATTCCATCTGAGTGACCACTGACCTCCCAAGACCTAATAGTAACAAGTCCTAATTATTTTCTCTTTATACTTAGACTAAAATGAAGACTATATCTCGTAAGGATCAAAGTTGGCAGAAGGAAGAAAACAGAAACTTCTATTTGAGAGGTAAGATAAAAAACCTTTCCTCTTCCACTGAAAAAAACTTGATATTATATTTTCTTTAAGGATCAATGAAGTATTACCCAAATTTTTAAATTTTGCATGACATATCAGGAAGAATAAAATGAAGAATTATGAGACATACATTCGGGTTCTTGCTCTGAGACTATTTATGTGGCATTAGAATATTGCCTTAATTTTTTACATCTCCGATTCTTCTGCTTTAAGAACTGGTGCTTTGGTTAGATTCTCTCTAAAATTTCTTTCGCTAAGAAACTCCTTGATATTTCTTCAGATGACTAACCAAATTCTTCAAGAAAATAAGATAGGCTTAAATTAGTCCGGTAAAAACAAAGGAAGACAAAACACAGCAATATTATTTCCATGAGAAAAAAATAAAAATTGTAGCTATTATTGCAAATTTAATTAGTGTGCATTACAGCATTCCATAATTATTATCAAGTCTCCTAATTTATGCCATCCATACAGAGATTACAGAAAAGGACAGAACCAAATTGAGGCCAGAATCCCAGTAGTTAAAATGTAGGCCAGCAGTCTAAAATGTTGCCAGATTGTCCAAGTACACTACAGGGAAATACGCCAGTTATCTTTAGTTTATAAAGTACACCTTGCCCATCTCTGTTAATGGATTCAAAACTCTAGGGTAGCTCCTGGACAAGTGTACAGACCAAAAGGCTCCTGCAATGTCTGGGTCACCTTAATCCTTTAAAAAGTCACTATGTGCTTGTTTCTTATCTGAAAAATCTTAGCTATGCTTTCAAGATAGTTTTCTGGTAGATTTTATAAGATAATACCTCCTCTCACCCTCCCCTGCCTATTTCATGGGCCTATGTATGTGATAAACATCAAGCATTTTGAAATCATCTGAGATTTTTATAAATAAACTTGCTGGCCTCAGACCCCAGATAACAATGTGTGTTTTTCATTTGTGAACAATCACTAGATGACTTTTGAAAATTGGGAAATGTACAGAAAAAAACTTCCTCAGTTTTAAAATATATACCTCATTTGGGAAAAATAATTGTGTGATTCTTTTGATTTTAGTAATTAAAATTACATTTTCCTTTCACAAATATTTTCATCCTCTTGAAATAGTGCTTAAACTGTTTTATAGAAAACACATGATGCTTGATTTTTCCTTGAATCAGAAACATTTTCCAAATATATTTTGTTTCCTTAAAAGGCAGCTTGGGGGTAAAAAGAGGAGGAGGATAAAGCTCTTTATAATCATTAGAAGTATTGACTTCCTGTCAAGTTCCTGTCAAACTTCCTGTCAAGTTCCTACCAGCATTTCTATCAAATAACTGAACTTCTAAACTTTTAATTAATTAATTAATTTAGTGCAATCATTTCTAAATTTATGTTTGGCATATTATGGTAACAGAAGTTGTACCTACAAAAATGTGTAGAGTAAAAACTAAAATGAGAAAAATTTTCCACCAGAAGATAATATAATGACATTGTGCAAAGTTACTATTTCAATAGCAGCCTGTAAAACAACAACAACAAAACCTCCAGAAAACAAATATACCGTAACCTTTAGAAGAAAAAGCATCGAGCTCAGGTTTGGGTTCCCAGGTTTTCACACTCACTTGCCTGAAAAAGTCTGGATCTTTTGTTCCGTCGGCTCAAAAATGAACAATTAGAATCTAATTTCCCTTCAGGCTTAAAAAACTAGGAATATATAGTTTTTCATCACGTATGTTATGAACAGAATTATGTGCCCCCCCGAAATTTATATGTTGAAGCTTTAACCCCCAGTGCCCCAGAATGTGACTGTATTTGGACACAGGGCCTTTAAAGATGTGATTAAGTAAAATGAGGCCATTAGTGTGGGCTCCAATCCAATCTCACTGGTGTCCTTGGACAAACAAAGAGATGTCAGGGATGTGAACACAGAGGGAAAAAAACGTGTGAAGACACAGCAAGAAGGCATCTGCAAGCAAAGAGAGGCTTCCAAAGATGCCAAGGCTGCTGACATCGTGGTCTTGGACTTGGTCTTAGTTTGGGTGCTATAACAGAATACCAAAGACTGGGTGGCTTACACAACAAATATTTTCTTTTTTTTTCTTTTTCTCCTCACTCTCTTGCCAGGCTGGAGTGCAATGGCGCCATCTCAGCTCACTGCAACCTCCGCCTCCTGGGTTCCAGCAATTCTCCTGCCTCAGCATTCTGAGTAGCTGGGACTATAGGCACGCGGCACCACACCCAGCTAATTTTTGTATTTTTAGTAGAGACAGGGTTTCACCATGTTGGCCACGATGGTCTCGATCTCTTGACCTCGTGATCCACCTGCCTCAGCCTCCCAAAGTGCTGGGATTAGCACAGTCAGGTTCTTGGTGAGGGCCCCCTCTTCCCAGTTATGCCCTCACATGACCATCCTTGGTGTTTGCACAGGGAGAGACACCTCGTGTCTCCTCTCCCCTTATAAATGCACTAATCCCATCATGAGGGCCCTACTCTCCTGACCTAAGATTACCCTAAACTCCTCCCGAAGGGGCACCTCCAAATACAGTAGCGGTTACATTTCAACATACGAATTTTTGGGAAACACATTCAGTCCCTAGCAGATTCTAGCCTCCAGAATGGCGAGAAAATAAGTTTCTGCTATTTAGGCCACTCAGTCTTGCTATGGCAGCCCTAGTACAGTAATACGACGTATAGCAGTATTAATCATTAGTTTCCTTTCGTTGTTTTCAAACAAAAGAGAAGGCTAACTTTCAAGTTTAGATATACAACTCAAAATTAGAAAAAATCTTCATGTATGAGCTAAAATTTATACTTATGAAACAAAAATATTATACCTCACTATTCACATCTGGTTTTAACCTTTAAACACATGTGGAAACTCCAAGTTGTCACATAGAACTAGGGTTGGTAAATGTTTTTCATAAAGGACCAGACAAGGGGATCCCTTATCTGAAACGTTTTGAAACAGAAGTGTTTTGGATTTTGAATTTTTTTGGATTTTTGGAATATCGGCAATCTATACTGGTTCAGCATTCCTAATCTAAAGCTCTGAAATTCAAAATGGTCCAATGAGCATTTCCTTTGAGCATCATGTCAGCACTTAGTTTTGAATTTTGGAGTCCTTCAGATTTTGGATTTTCAAATTAGGGATACTCACTCAGCCTGTAATAAATATTCTGGCTTTGTAGGCTGTATGATCTCTTGTAAATACTCAATTTTACTGTTGCAGCAATGCATGAACAAATGAGTATGACTATGTTCTAATAAAACTGTATTTTAGACACTAACATTTGAATTTCATACAATTTCACGTTATGAAATATTTTTTGATTTTTTTTCAAATATCAAAAAATGTAAACATCACTCTTAGCATGCCAGTTATAGCCCATGGACCATAGTTTGCTAACCCACAATGGTATAATAAAATGAAACAATCCACTTTCTGTTTCTTCCTTGTTACATCACTGTTACTAATGTTTATTTTATTTATTTTTAAAATTTTTTTGAGACAGGGTTTTTTTCTATTGCCCAGGCTGGAGTGCAGTCATAATCACAGCTTATTGCAGGCTCAACCTCCGGGGCTCAGGCAATCCTCCCAACTCAGCCTCCTGAGTAGCTGGGACCACAGGAGTGCCCACCACGCCCAGCTAATTTTTTTATTTTTTGAACAGACGGTGTCCCCCTTTTTAGCCCAGGCTGGTCTCAAGTGATCCTCCTGCCTCATCGTCCCAAAGTACTGAAATTACAGGTGTAGGCTACTGCGTAAATCTAAAAATACATAGTACCACAGGGGTTTGAGACAGGAGCTAGGCAGAAGCAAGCACAAACCAGTTCTTACTGTAAATAACTTACTCTAGAAATTACACCATGTAGCAAAGTCTGCACATTTCAGGGCCACTGAATAGTTGGAAGTTCTCTGAATTAATGTGCATGTAGAATATAGTATTTATTAAAAGATAAGTAATAAAATATACTAATTGTAAGTTTGTATACATTATTAAAACTCATCAATAACCACAACAACTATTTAGAATTTAAACCAGAGTTCCACAAACTACAGCCCATAATAGCTTGCCTGCTGCCCATGGCTACTATCTATCCCTTTACAGAAAAAATTTGCTGACTTTTTTTTGTTTTTGAGACAAGTCTTGCTCTGTCGCCCAGGCTGGAGTGCAGTGGTGCGACCTCGGCTCACTGCAAGTTCTGCCTCCTGGGTTCACGCCATTCTCCTGCTCGGCGCCCGCCACCACGCCCGGCTAATTTTTTGTATTTTAGTAGAGACGGGGTTTCACCATGTTAGCCAGGATGGTCTCGATCTCCTGATCTCATGATCCACCCGCCTCGGCCTCCCAAAGTTCTGGGCTTACAGGCATGAACCACGGTGCCCAGCCAAATTGCTGGCTTTTAACTTAAATTAACAAAATACTTTTTCAGGAGAGGGCATTTTAACACTGATATTGTACAGAATCGCTGGTGTTGGGGAATAATAAGGAACATAGCTATAGATAATATGCACACTTATTGCCTGTACCTAGGGTAAACTGTTCCCACTTCCCTGTCCTTGGTATGTCAATGGGGTGTAATAATATTTTGACAGTAGAAACCTAGGGCTCAGATTCTGTAAATATTTGGAGTTGTATAACCCCTCATACAACATATTGATTGGGCCTTAGATTCTACCTGACTGTTCCTACATAACCATTTGAATATATAAATATCAATAGTAGTAGAAGAACCTTCTACGATAAAAGGATTTAGAAGGCATCATGCCTTCTCTTTGAGGTTCAAAATGACTAAAACAAATGTACTCTATTTCTGCTTTATCTACCATTGATCAGGCAGTGCATTAAAGGCAAAAACATTTGCATTCTATACATATTTATTGTGATACTAGGGAAGCTCCAACCAAGGAGAGATACAAGTAAAGGGTAATGTCGGTTCTGGCCAATTTAGGAGTGGGTATTAATTCCGCACCCAACTCAGCCATCTTGGAATCATGGATGGCCTTGGGGGGAAATGGCTGTGTGAGTGAATCTAAAGGCCCACACCACTAGATTTGTAAATCTTGGGGCCCAAGTGTGTGTGTGTGTGTGGGGGGGGCGGTGTTTGCTCACACGCATGCATGCATGCCATAGCCTGGCACATTTTGCATCTGGAAGTTCATGTAAATCTTTACTGGCAACCAGCAGCAAAGATGAATAACGTAAGCTCAACACCATCAGTAAAGGGAGTCTTTCTTACCAATATGTTACCTTAATGGCTATGTGTGTTTTGTTAATGATACTGTCAATAGAACATATATATCATTCATCTTGTATTTTTTACTTTTGATTATATTCTTGCCTAATAATTGGCTTGCTTTCAAAATTTGCTGCAATAGGCAATAGGCCTAAAGACTCAACCTTTTTAGTTTTTTTGCTTTGTTTACCTTGTAGGTTTCTTTGTGACCTTGCTTTAGCCTGACTGAAATGTTATAATCATTGAGCTATGTGAACATCTTTTGGTAAAAATAGTTGTTTTTTAAATTTTAGATTCAAGATATTAGTTTCATAGATCTTCTTGGATGGGATTTTTCAGTGATCACTGAACACTGCCAGGTGATAAGAGAATGACTGGTTGAAATAAAACAAGTTGTGGGACTTCTGCCTTTTCAAAAATACAGGGATGGTTTCCAATAAAAGCAGAGTTCAAATAGAAAAATCTCAATTTTTAAAAAACTGAGAATTTTTTAATCTACTATAGTAATAATAGCTAACACCCATGCAATGTGTTAATAGGGTTTGTTTGTAAATGTCACAACCGCCCAGCGAGGCATGTGAATATTAGTATCCCCATTTTACAACTGAGGACATTAATGTTTAGAAAGGTTAAGTGACTTGCCTAAAGTGACGATAACATGTGGCCACACATCTCTAATAGAAGATTCCTTTAAATGTCAGTTTCCTCTAGGATAAGTAAACTACTTTTCTAGCACCATGAGTCAGGAGTACACCTTGGAAAAACTACACTTCAAAAATGTACACAAAGATAGCAAAGAGAGAACTGCAGAAAGGAAAAAAAGGGTATTGGAGAGACTCCAAGAATCTTCTGGAACTGAAAGGAAGCAGAGGCCACTTCGAGAGGGACTGGAACAGAGGAAACAGGGGAGCTGGCTAGAACTAGGGTGACATGTCACTGTACCACTCTCTCTGGAGATTTTCATTTGTGTTTGACTATGTGAGTCTAGCTCATCTCCTCCTTGGTCTGCAGCCTGGCTGCTTTTTCAGCTTCTCCTTGTTCACTGCCCACCCATACTTGCCCCTGCAGGGACTTGTATTTAAAGTGCCAATGGAGACTTTGGAGACAGGCCCTGACTTTAAATGCACACAGAAAAAAAATGAGGTAGAAGAGGGAGGAAAGCCAGGAAAAGAAATTGTGAAAGGAAAGGTTAGGCAATTGGAAAAATAATAAGACCAGGTAACAAAATGGAAAGCAAGGAAAAGGTCTTCAACAGTGACAAATACTTTCAGAGAGAGCATTTCTCACTCAAAATCAAGAGAAATTGATTGAATTTTTTTTAATAGGGCATAATTGAATCTAGAACTATATGTTGTTTATTAGCTCTTCATCTCTACAACAAAACTTTAAATTCTGCTTGAATTTATTGTTACTGGAAGATTCTTTCACAATCGTTTCTCCTTTCTTTTCTCTCTTTTTTTAACAGTTCTTGCCCAATACAGTTGGAAAATTAGAGCGAGGTGTCTCCTTTATCAAGAATAAATGTTTCCAAGTAAACCTATAAATTAGAATGTAAACTCTATTTAGCACAGAGTTTTATTTTATGCTCTATCATATTTACTGGTTTTACCTTTCCAATTTTGAGACTAAAAATTACAACCTGAACAGCTCCTTATTTTTGTAATAAAAATATGCTGCATTCCTGTCCATACAACAAAGTACTAAACGCCACATTAATCTAAGGGAGATCTTCTACCATATAGTATCTTGAAATGTGCTGCTATATATTTTAGTTCTTCTCTGTCTCCGGTAGGGAATCTTCAGTTTGCTCCTGTTGTTTTTGTGTGGCTTTTTTGTTTTGTTTTTCACATTAAGGTTTTATTTAAAAAACAAATACAAAACTTTGTTCATTATACATATCTTTTTAACCTTTTAAAAATGCTCTTATACCTTTTCTAATCTTTAAAAAAAAATGCTTAAGATTATCAGCATTCCATAAGCACAAATAAAGACGTGAGTGGTGCAATGAAAATAGGCCTCAGGTTATGTTATAAGAAACTGGATTTAAAAAAAAAAAAAAAACAAGCTGAACTCAAGCCTTCAATAGCTCTGATTTAATTTCCTGTGGAGTAAATCCATTCTCAGGCACCCGTGGATAAGTTTGTTATTTAGCACTTCACTGAGTCTCTTTTTGAACTTTACAAAGAAACAAACTTCGGGTCACAGAGTCCCAGGGCTTTGTGGACCATCCCCTGACACACTGCTCTGACCCTTTAATACATGGTCATTGCATTTCACCCTTGATCACTGGCTAGGAATTAACCATGCGCAGAGAGCTTTTGTTAATTTTGGTCATACCGTACATTCCTGGTAAAAACTAAAGAAGGATTACTGGAGAGGGACGATGAAAAAGAAAATGAATTAGCAATTTTGTTTTGAATTCTATGTTTCTATGTGAGGTATGTGTTTTGTCTCTCAAATATCACAATCAATCTTTTTTTTTTCCAGAATTACTGCCTTTCTAGCCATTATTAAAGGTTAATGTTTTGTTTTGTTTTGTTTTAAAAATAGTGATATATATTCATGCTATTAAAAAAAAAAAAATTCTCAAAGTAACTACAGCTGTAGTAAGGGCACAAGAAATGTCCTGGGTCCACTGGCCCAATCTCTTACTCCTAGACGGTGCGTGTGAAGAAACCAGAGAGGTAAGACTCTTCCAGAGCTATGTAGTTACTTCATACCCACACTGAGACTTGAACTGAAATCCTTGGACTCACAGTGAACTGTTTCATGACAATTTGCAACCTCTGGATAGAGTGAATGGCGCATCCTTTTCTGTCTGGGAATTACCAATGCTTTTAATAATGCACCTCAAACTTTTGCAGTTGGGGATACCATTGATGAAAACGTGGAGATGATTTTACAGTCAGTGCTGCCTGTCGGGAATATTCTGAACTGCTGACGGCTGGTTAACAGCCAAATTCTGGAATGCGCCTTGGGTTGTCATGACGGGTCTGCTGAGTGACCTCCAAGAGCTGCACAACAGAAGATTATCATGTTGACTAAATGTGCTTTCCTAAGTCCAGAAGGTTTTGATTTTCTCTCTTGCAAAGCAGATTCTCACTTCAAAATAGTCCTTTATTTAGAAAAAGTTACCATAGAATAGTAATAGAGAATGAGTCACTATGAGATTGTACTTTGTAGAGCATTTTCCTGAATATATTTTTACATATTATGACAGTGCCTAAAATATTTATTCTAAATGTTTTCATTCTGACTACTAAAAAAAGCACATAATAGGTATACTTTCTAATGGTAGGCTAGGTTAACATTCCAGTAAATATTCTGGTAAATTTAGTAAACCTTGAAATTTGCAAAATGTCAATCATTTTTCTAAATTGTGCAAAGTATGCAGGAAACTTCCTAATCTCAAATTTTACTTTTTCTGCTCAGTTATGCTCAGAAAATAAATTGTCTATAAATTTAAATGTAATACAATTTCATTTCACTTTGTTCTTAATATTAAGCTTGGTGATTTATAAGGGGAAATATCAAATAATTTTAAACATCTGAATGCATTTGAATGTCTCGAGCATGTTATGAGAATAACTACCACGCAAAAGATAAAATTATTTCAATTCTTTAACAAAATGGTGGCATGTAATTCCAAAGATATTATTATCAACATATATTTATAAAGTTTTATCAATATTACAATCTATTACATTTCACTGAAGGAAAACTTAATTTCATATCAATACATTTTTAGCCAAATTTATAATGAGTTATTTGATTATATTAAATAAACCAGTCAAAAATATTTCAGGGTGAGTAAGCTGAAGTACTATGACTTTTAAAATATTCAGTAATGGTATTTTTATTCTCAACTCTGAGTTCTCTGTAATCCAGGATATAGTAAGTAAAATTTTTCTTAGTAGTCTTTAGACCATGTTAAATTGCCAAAGTGTAGAAAAATACCTGTTTCTGAAAATCTGTGCTTTTGATGTTTTTTATTTGAGAGAAAAATACTTTTTCACAGGAAGCTAGGGTTACATCACGAGCGGGAGACTTGTCAGAGACCTTTTACCCACTGAACTTTCCCTTTGTTTTGACTCTTATTACCATTAAAAATGCAGTGTGCTGGTGACAGGATTTACAGATGCAAGCAAAAGGGAAGAGCATGTTTTTCCTTAGTAAGTTGTGGTACTACGAGTGGCTGATTCTTGGCCAAGGCACCTACGCAAGCCCATATCTTGAAAGGGGCTGTGTCCAGTCGTAGGGCAGGGGTTAATGGGGCCAGAAAACACACTTGACTCCCAGCCTTAGTAGGCACCTCCTGATATCCTGAGTCAGTGGATGGAGTTTAAAAGACCAACATGAGCAAAGTAAAAAGGACAGGCCCTAGACAAATGACCAAAGAGTGACAATTGCACTCGTAGTGTTGCAGTCACCTCCCATGTACTTACTTTTCTCTTCTACAGCTTTCTCTTTGCTGTAACTCTCTTATTGAGACAGCCAGGTAGGACCGGGTCCCCAGAAAAACTCCCAGCGTCAGTGGGCATGCGCACCACTGTGGAGCAGGGAGGATCCTGGCTCCTCCTCTTGCTGTGTGGAACCTGGGATTCAAGCTGTGGGTGAGAAGCGCTCTAGCGGGGACTCGGGCAAGGCAAGAATCCTGTGTCCCCCTTTTTTCCCTTTTCACCCAATAAAACTCTGTCTTACTTACCATTCAAATTGTCTGTGAGCCTGAACTTTCGTGGCCATGGGACAAAGAACCCTGTCTTTAGCTGAACTAAGGAAAAGTACTACAACATTATTATCTTCTTTTCTTAGTAGGTAACTCATTAAGGTATTCACTGATACCAATGTATAGTGTTCAATTAATATCCCATGTTATCTATTCCGTGATGCAAAATTCACTTAAATTTCACTTTCTGGATTCCCTCCATCAAACACACGTGCACACACACACATACCCAAGTAAAAGGAGAGTATTTAGGACTGGAAGACTGCTCTCTGCTCTGCAAATTACACTGTGTATGAAGTGACACTTGTTCTTGGTGTGTGGCCTATATAGGAAGCCTTTCCTCTCTTTTGCCATACAACCCATGCCTGACTCATCTGGTTCTTTCCTTCTCTTTAATGAAATAATAATAAAAGTTGTGTGTTCATACAGTAATACAAAATCATTTTCTTGAGGTTAAAGTTTTCACTGATAGATTTTACATTATAAATGTGTTTTATGTTTTTAAAAATAAAGGTGAACCTAGAGTTTAATTTTTGTAGGCATTAACAGGTTTTGAAAGCTAGAAAATAACAAAAATATGATTTTTTTTGTTGTTTTTTTAAACAAGGTCTCACTCTGTCCACTCTGTTGCCCAAGCTGGAGTGCAGTGGTATGATCACAGCTCACTGCAGCCTCAACCTCCATGTCTCAAGTGATCCTCCCACCTCAGCCTCCCAAGTAGCTGTGACTACAGGTGCCTGCCATCATGTCTGGCTATCTTTTGTTTTAATTTTCCTTTAATATAAATGGGACATGAATTTTCATAACAGTTTTTCAATCAACTACAATGCATCCCTAGAATAGCAACAAAAATGTTTTAAAAGCAATTATCTTTTAAAAATATAAATACATCTATAAACTAAGTCTAGTGTAACACTTATCAAATGTTTTGGTTTCAGAACTCTTTTACATTCGAAAATTATTGAGAATGCCCAAGAGCTTTTGTTTATATGGTTTATTTTTACTGTTATTTACTATATTAGAAATTAAAACAGATTTTTAAAATGCTCATTAATACATTAAAAACAATAAAATCACATGAGTGATTTTACAGATATGATTTTCAGTTAACATAAAAAGCGGCCGGGCGCGGTGGCTCAAGCCTGTAATCCCAGCACTTTGGGAGGCCGAGACGGGCGGATCACGAGGTCAGGAGATCGAGACCATCCTGGCTAACACGGTGAAACCCCATCTCTACTAAAAATACAAAAAATCTAGCCGGGCGAGGTGGCGGGCGCCTGTAGTCCCAGCTACTCCGGAGGCTGAGGCAGGAGAATGGCGTGGACCCGGGAGGCAGAGCTTGCAGTGAGCTGAGATCCGGCCACTGCACTCCAGCCTGGGCCACAGAGCGAGACTCCGTCTCAAAAACAAAAACAACAACAACAACAAAAAAAACATAAAAAGCAATTTTGTCACAAATAACTGTGTTTTTCAAAAAATAGTGAAAAAAGTTTCATTTACATTTTTTATTTTGTGAAACATTTTGTAAAGTCTGGCTTCATGTAAGATAATGGACCCTCATATTGGTTTCTGCATTGTTATCTATTGCAATATTGCAATGTTTTAGATGAAGTAAATGAAGAAAATCTAGCTTCACACAGATATGTAGTTGGAATGGGGAAGAGTAGTCTTTTTGGATGATTGTAAATATTCTTCTTTGATACTACACTAAAATTCAACAACGTATAGGTTCTTAAAGATTAGTTGCAATGTGGGATCTGAAAACTTGTCAGTGAACTTTTGACATTCTGTGATAATCTATTGGTCTATATTTCACTTTGAATGAATCCTTTGCCTATGCATGGTTTTGTAACATTGTTCACTAGTTTTATGGAAAATATTGAGTCACTGAGTAATGCAGATCTACTCACTGAGCCATTTCATGATACGACGTCAAAAAAATTCATTAATATCACCACTGATCTCATAAAAAATCTTTTGGTATCAGGAAGCTCCTAGTGTCGGTGAGAAGCTCTCCAAACTTCTCACTTTTGTTTAAAAGCTTGAATTTTATCATTGGTAGCAAGTGCTGTCAGATGTTTCCTTGATGTAAAGGCTCACTTTGTTCACTTTGGAAAAAATTTCTCAAACACCCAAGTCCCAATCACCATAGTTTCTCTGCTGCCCCTTTTCAAGGAAAAATGATGTTTCATTTAAAAAAGAAAGAAAGAAAGAAGGAAGGAAAGAAAGAAAGAAAGAAAGAAAGAAAGAAAGAAAGAAAGAAAGAA
>NC_045438.1:745856-751647 GCF_002776525.5 Piliocolobus tephrosceles
GAAAGAAAGAAAGAAAGAAAGAAAGAAAGAAAGAAAGAAAGAAAGAAGGAAAGAAAGAAGGAAAGAAAGAAGGAAGGAAGGAAGGAAGGAAGGAAGGAAGGAAGGAAGGAAGGAAGGAAGGAAAGAAAGAAAAAAAAGGAGCTAGTTCAGCTAGTAAATCAAACAACTGCATAAGTGCTTTTCCTCAAGACAACCATTATTCTCAGTTAAGAAACAGAGGTGCTTTATGCATACTCCGAATTCTTCACATAGGATATTAAAAGGGGTATACTCAAGGGCTGAGATTTAATAAAATCCATATTTTTTATTGCTTCATCAAGAATATATTTCAGTGAAACTGGCCATTTTCTTCGCTTTGTGTGCATATGGCAATAGAAAATGCAATGACTGCTAGGAGTTTAGAGCCACTGCCTTGTTTTGTACTAAAAAGCCAATTGTTTTTTGGTGTAAATATTGACCAAGTAAAAAAGCAAATAATGTTTTAGTATTATTAGGAGAATAGTTTTGACCTTGAAAGGCTGTTGAGAACTCCCAGGAATTATCCAGTTCACACATTGAGTACGACTAATCTAGTGTGATGACTTTGTAAATCAGGAGACCAAAAAAATGGCATGCCTTGGACCAAACATAGCCTGTGGATCTGTTCTGCTTGGCCTCTTCAACATATTGTTATGTCTTTAGACAGGGAGTGCATTCCCCAGTTTACAACAAGTTCTCACCTCTTTCTTCCTTTTGACTCAGCTCCTAATTCGCTCATTGATGTTAATTGGCTTTGATAGAGATTTGAGTCTGTGACCGTTAACCAATTCAATGAGACAAGTAAAATCTGAAGCATACGTTTTAGAAAGCATTTGTAGACACGATGATTTTTCATTTTAAACTCTAAGAAATTCACTGGAAAACCAGTAAAAGTAGTAAGAGTTATTAAACACTCCCAGTTATGATATCACCTTTTAAAATCAATGCATAGAGCCACAATATCAATTAGAAAATATAAAATACCTGAATTTAAATCTAACAGGTAATATGTAATCCATATATATATATATTAAGAAAATTATAAAATAGTAATGGAAAACAGAGTAGTCTAATTGATTAATAATTACAGTAATAATAAAAACAATATTATTTACTAGCACTTACTAAATACCAGGTAATGTACTGCAGCCTTTCCTTATATTATCTAATGTCATCCACATTTCACAGCAATCCTTTGAGTCAACACTGTTACTATTCCCATTTCATAGATGAGGAAACTAATGTGCAGATAAATTAAATGATTTGCCCCAAATCAAACAGTTAGAGACATGTTTCTAAATGGGAAAACTCAGTTTCATAAATAAATTGATACTCTTCAACTCACTCCATAATTCATGGAATTTTAAATAAAATCTTACTTTGATTTTTAAAAATAAAACTTGACAAACTAGTTCTAAAGTTCACATGGAAAGATAAATCTCTAATACTAAAAGCATTTTTTAAAAGAATAAAAGAAGACTTCAAGATTCTATGAAGTTAAAGTAATTAAAACATTGTTGTATTTGGTGCAGACATAAAGAAATAGATGAAGGTAATAGAATAGGGTATGCAAATTCACCTATATATGTTCTTAATGTATGGAAACTGGTGGTATCTCCATTCAGTAAGGGAAAGATAAGGGCAATATAATGGATGGTTTGTGACAATGGTTTGTTCATTTAGAGAACTGTTAAATTAGACCCCCTCCATATCAAATAATATACAAATAAACACACAAAAAAAGTTAAATGTAACAGAGTTAAGCTATAAGACATAAATAAAATATAGGAGGATATTTTTATGACTTGAGATATTGTAAGCCTTTCTAAGCTATATTTTAAAATTCCTTCAGCACTGCCCTAGAAGAGGTCCTCCATGAGTCCCTGCATCAATCTTCTGCCTGGATATCAGACATTTTTCATATATTCTCTGAAATCTAGGCAGAGGTTCCCAAACTTCAATTCTTGACTTCCATGTACCCACAGGCCCAACACCACGTGTAAGCCACAAAGGCTTGGGGCTTGCACCCTCTGAAGTAATTGCCTGAGCTGTACATCTGGTCCCTTTTAGACATGGCTGGAGCTGAAGCAGTTGAGATACAGGGCACCATGTCCTGAGGCTGCCAAGAGCAGGGGAGCCCTGGGCCCAGCCAAAGAACCGTTTTTCCCTCCTTGACCTTCAGACCTGTGATGGGAGGGTCTGCCATGAAGGTCTCTGACATGCCCTGAAGACATTTTCCCCATTGTTTTGGTGATTAACCATTGGTTTCTCTTACTTAGGCAAATTTCTGCAGTAGGTTTGAATTTCTCCCAAGAAAATGGGTTTTTCTTCTCTATCACATCATCAGGCTACAAATTTTCCAAACTTTTTGTTCTGCTTCCTCTCAAATGCTTTGCCACTTAGAGATTTCCTCTACCAGATACCCTAAGTCATCTCTCTCACAGTTCAAAGTTCCATAGATCTCTTGTGCAGGGGCAAAATGCTACCAGTCTCTTTGAATAGCAAGAGTGACTTTTACTTCAGTTTCTGACAGGTTCCTCATCTCCATATAATACCACTTCTGTCGATATCACTACCAGCATTTTAGTCCAAGCCATTTAACAAGTGTCTAGGAAGCTCCAAAATTTCCCGTATCTTCCTGTCTTCTGAGCCTTCCAAGTATCTAGGAAGTTCCAAGCTTGGCAACATTTTCCTGTCTTCTTCTGAACCCTCCAAACTTTTCCAACCTCTGCTTGTTACCCAGTTCCAAAGTCACTTCTACATTTTCAGGTAGAAGCTTTATAGCAGCACCCCACTCTCGGTACCAATTTACTGTATTCGTCCAGTCTCACGCTGCTGTAAGGACATACCTAAGACTTGGTAATTTATAAAGGAAAGAGGTTTAATTCACTCACATTTCTGCAGGACTTGGGAAGCCTCAGGAAACTTACAATCATGGCAAAAGGGGAAGCAAACATGTTCTTCTTCACAAGACAGCAGGAGAGAGAAGAATGAGAGCTAAGTGATGGGAGAAGCCCCTTATAAAACCATTAGATCTTATGAGAACTTACTATCACGAGAATAGCATGGGGGAAACCACCCCCATGACTAAATTACCTCCCACCAGGTCCCTCCCATGATACATGGGGATTTGGGGAACTACAATTTGAGAGTGGGGTGGGGACAGAGCCAAACCATATCAAAACCTTATAAAGAATCATAGATAGGAGATACCTTGTGCTGAATGAAAGTATGGGTACCTCCTTCCATTTCTATCCATTTGTTCAACAATATGTATCCACTTTTCCTTGGTAACACATTCTATGCTTGGCTTCACTCATTGTACATTTCTAAATCACTGGCATATGCAAAAAATGGATCACACAGATATTCACTCCACAAAAGTACAGTCTTGGCCAGGTGCGGTAGCTCAAGCCTGTAATCCCAGCAATTTGGGAGGCCGAGACGGGCGGATCACGAGGTTAGGAGATCGAGACCATCCTGGCTAACATGGTGAAACCCTGTCTCTACTAAAAAAATACAAAAAATTAGCTGGGCATGGTGGCGGGTGCCTGTAGTCTCAGCTACTCTGGAGGCTGAGCCAGAAGAATGGCGTGAACCTGGGAGGCGGAGCTTGCAGTGAGCCAAGACCGCGCCACTGCACTCCAGCCTGGGTGACAGAGCAAGACTCCTCAAAAAAAAAAAAAAAAAAAAAAAAAATACAGTCTTCTGGGCAAAAGAAAAGTAGGCCTCTGAGACTGTATGTGAAATTTATATGGTAAACTTCTAGAACCCTGTGCCCCCAACACAGCATTGGTGAAACAGATGAGTCAATCACAGCCTGTGATTGGACAATCTGGCCCCTTGAAGTTAGGGAAACTCCTTGTATTCGTTTGTTAGTACTGCTATAATAAAATATCACAGACTGGAAGACTTAAAGAAGGAAAATGTATTTTTCACAGTTCTGGAGGCCTGAAGTCCACAACTAAGGTATTGGCAGAGTTGGTTTCTTCTGAGGCCTCTCTTTTTGGCTTGTAAATGGCAGTCTTCTCATGATATCTTCATATGGTCTTTGCTGTGTGGTTGTGCATGCCCCTCATGCCTCTCAATGTGTGTCTCAGTTTCCTTTTATTTTTATTTATTTATTTAGTTAGTTAGTTACTTACTTACTTAATTTGAAACAAGGTCTGACTTTGTCTCCCAGGCTGGAATGCATTGGCATGATCATAGTTCACTGCTGCCTTGAGTTCCCAGGCTCAAGAGTTTCGGCTTCTCAAGTAGCTGTGACTATAAGCACATGCCACCATGCCTGGCTAAGATTTGAAAAAAATTTTGTAACAACAGTGTCTCATTGTCTTGCCCAGGCTGTCAATTTCCTCTTCTCATAAAGATATCAGTAATATTGAATTATGGCCCATTCTAAGTGCCTCATTTGACTATAATTGCCTCTTGAAAGGTCCTATCTACAAATATAGTCACTTTTTAACATTTTAAAGTATTGTTGATCAGTGCTTCCACATACGAATTTGGAAGGAATGCAATTAAGCCCATAACATCTCTGGGTTTTGTGTGTTTGTTTTATCTTTTTTTCTTTATTTTGGAGAGGTGAGTGATTCTCCCCACACGTAAAGAAATCCAGATCAGTGTTAGGTCTAATAACTTTTCTTCATTGAATCAGATGTGGCTACAAGTATTCAAGTGCTATATCAAGAAGGAAGAAAGGGACCCAATGTATACCAGGCTTTTTGGTGGGCTGGTTACATACATTTTTTTTTAACTTGGTCTTTACCAAAAAATTTAAGAATATGATATACTGATTAGAACCCCCCACTTTTTTTTTTTTTTTTTTTGAGACAGGATCTCACTCTGTCACCCAGGCTGGAATGCATGGCATGAATGTAGCTCACTGTAGCCTCAACCTCCTGGTCTCAAGGGATACTCCTACCTTGGGTGCTCAGCCTCTCGAGTAACTTGGACCACAGGCACCCACCACCATGCCTAGTTTAATGCTTATTTTTTAGTTTTTTTGTAGAGACAGGATTTTGCCATGTTGCCCATCCTCATCTCAAATTTCTGGACTCAAGTAATCCTCCTGCCTTAACCTCTCAAAGTGTTGGGATTACAGATGTGAGCCACCATACCCATTTTATAAAGAAACTGAGATTTAGAGGCACGCCTATATTCATTGTATAGATAAAGAATCTGAGGTTTAGATGCAGGCCACCACTGAGACCGTGCTCTCTGACGTCCATCAAAGCTCCTGTTCTTAGTGTAATTGCCTGATGGGTTCGTTCTGCCTGCTGCACAGACAAAACCAATTTACTGAGACCTTAGTACTACAGCAAAGAGAGAGTTTAATTAACGCTAGGCAAGTCATGCTAATGGATGAATTATTACTCAAATCAACTTCCCCGAAGACTCAGAGGTTAGGGTTTTTCAAGTAGAGTTTGATGGGCAGGGGTCTAGAAAATGGATGCTGCTGATTGGTTGGGGATGCAATCACAGGGGTGTGGCAAATGGTCCTTGTGTGCTGAGTCCACTGCTGTGTTGGGGGATGGGGGCCACAGGACCAGATGGGTTGAGAAGTAAGTCCTGAGTCTGGATGGAGTGAGTCAGTTGTCAGAACACAAAAATCTGAAAAACATCTCAAAAACACAATCCTCAGTTCTGCAATTGTGATGTTATCTACAGGAGCAATGGGGAACTCATAAATTTTGTGACCTCTGGCCACATGAATCCTGAGCAGTAAGGTATTATAGAAACTACACCTACATGTTAGCAGCATTTGCCCCCC
>NC_045438.1:751747-819892 GCF_002776525.5 Piliocolobus tephrosceles
TGTGGCCTTTTATTAGTCTTACAAAGGTGGTTTCAGCTCAGGAAAAAGGAGAGGATTCTGTGGCCTTTTATTAGTCTTACAAAGGTGGTTTCAGCTCAGGAAAAAGGAGAGGATTCTGTGGCCTTTTATTAGTCTTACAAAGGTGGTTTCAGCTCAGGAAAAAGGAGAGGATTCTGTGGCCTTTTATTAGTCTTACAAAGGTGGTTTCAGCTCAGGAAAAAGGAGAGGATTCTGTGGCCTTTTATTAGTCTTACAAAGGTGGTTTCAGCTCAGGAAAAAGGAGAGGATTCATTTTAGGGAGGGACTATTATCATCCTTGCTTCCAAGTTAAACTATAAACTAAATTCCTCTCATGGTTAGCTTGGCCTATGCCCAGGAATGAGCAAAGACAGCCGGCCTGTAAGGCTACCCATGGAAACAGGATAAAATCACCCTTGTTAGATTTCTCTCACTGTCATAATCTTTGCAAAGGTGGTCTCATTACCACTACACTAGATTGCACAGGGCATGGACAGCACCTAACACTGAGTGTGCTACATGACAACCACAATTAAATGTTAGACATCACTGCTGTCCTAGTCAGGGTTCTCTACAGAAACAAAAGCAGTAAGATGCGTAAAGATATCTAGAAGAGACTTATTATGAGGTTTTGGTTCATGTAATTATGAGGGTTGAGAAGTACCATTATCTGCCCTCTGCATTCTAGAGACCCAGGGAAGCCAGTGGTATAATTCCAGTCCAAATTTGAGCACCTGCATGCCTGGGGAGCTAATGGTGTAGATTTCAGACCATGTCTGAAGGCCTGAGAACTGGTGAGGTGAGCCAATGATGTTAAGTTCCAGTCCGGAAGCACCAAGAACCAAGAGTGCTGATGTCCAAGACAGGAAATAATGGATGTCTCAGCTCAAGCAGAGGACAAATTCACCCTTCCTCTGCCTTTTTGTTCTATTCAGGCCCTCAAAGGATTAACTAACACCCACACACATTGGTGAAGGTGATCTTCTTTACTCAGCCTACTGATTCCAGTGATAATCTCTTCTGGAAATACCCTCACAGACACACCCAGAAATAACATTTACCAACTATCTGGGCATCCCTTAGCCCAGCTCAGTTGACACATAAAATTAATCATCACAACCACAACCACCATCATCAATCATTACTATCATTGTCATCACCATCATCACCTTCCTCAATCATCATTGTCATAATTGACCTCCTCGAAGGGATAAACATCATTTTTACCTTATTCATAGGATAACTGAAATCCGAAGAGGAAAAATATATGTCCTTGGGATTTTGACAGTTTTTCTAACTACCAATCTCTCTTCACCATAGTGTTGCCTCTCACAGAATTTTTTCTGCAATTTGACAACTTCATTACTAAGTTTTTATTCATGTGTTCATTCCTCAAAAATGAGAATAAGAGGAATGCAAAGTAAGGTGATGGTTAAAAGCTGAGAACTGTGAACCAGGACTTGTGGCCTCAGTTCTGTCCATGTATATGGATTTTCACAAAGCATATTGTTATCCGGTATCCATTAGTCACAGAAATTTGATTTGCATGAAAAACCAAGTGGAGGCATTCTCCTTTTCAGTATAAAGTCTTCCATTTTTAGATATTTGTCTTTTTCTAATCTTACAAACTTATTTTTTTCAGAAAAGTATCATGCCCTTTATAAATGAGTTTCAAATCCTGAATTGTAACTTATCATTAAAAACCACATATATTCCTGTCCATAGAAAGACTACAATTCCCTCTCAGGTTTCTACTTGTATGTTATGTGTACTTTTTCATTGCACTCTCAGTCACTTGTACTTGATCTTGAATACATTGGATTCTGAATATCTACTGTGAGGTTTAACAGTATTCTATATGGCCATAGTGTATATAGTTGAATATTTCAGTCCTGTTTAGTTTTGTCATAGCCATACGCATAGTCTGATATTCAAAAGTCTATAATATTCACATTCTTATGAAAGAATGGATCCTGACTTTTTATTTCTGACCAACAATAAACCACATATTTCATTACACACAACAGCAGCTTATTTTCAGTGTGTATAGCAAGCAATTCACATACTTTCAAATAACTTTTGCTTTTAAAAAAAAAGTTAGCACTAATAACTATCTACAGGTAAAGTATGTTTTTAAACTATAATAATTTTAGAAAAATACATGTAAGAAAAAGTTTTAACAGTAGTATCAGTTTTCAGTAAAGAGTATAAGAAAGAAATAGGTCTACTCTTTTATGCTCATCTCATGGACAAGCAGAGTTTAATCTATTCATGGTCACATAAAATAATAAATGTAAGCTCCATGAGAGTAAGGATTCTTTCTGCCACCCCACACAGTGCTTAACACACACTAAATAAATGTATGTTGAATGAATAACTGACTGACTGAATCTATACAATTGGTCTTGGTATATGAAAGTACCATTCATTTCAGCAAGTAAACATCTCACTTCATTTATAACAAAAAGCATTTATAACACAGTTGGAAAATGCTGTTGTCCCTTGAGTTGTTAGCAGTGAGGAACACAGAATTTTGTTTTTGGTAAAATGTGGCGTATGTGTGGGTATTTCAAGGGCTTTTGGTTTTTTATATAATGTATGCAATGTAAATAAAATTTTTAAAAATCCTTTCTCTTACCTGCTGTTTTAGTATACTTTGTTTTATTATAGTCTCCTTCTGAGAAAAACAGAAATACCACAGGACACATGTCAATATCTATAGAATTACATCTGTTTTGATTAAAGACAGTTATGATTCCTTTAAATCAGTTGCTGACCTCAGACTGACTGGGCACAGCAGCTGAGGACTGTGGCTGAGCGCTCACCACCTAGAATGCAGTGAGTCAGCCTTCTGGGTTTTCATTCCGAGCAAAGTTACTGACTCATGGAGTAACCTTAACCGATCCTCTTGTGACTCAGTTTCTCCAAGGAAAATAGCTCTCACATAACGGAGGGGTTAGTATTATGAGAATCAGCTGATGGGAATAGGGATTTTAAAACCTTAGAAGGAAAGTCATAATTTATGTTTAAATTTTTATTTCTCTTTATTCACAAATGAATAATTGTCATGTCATATTTATATTTTCTTTCCTACTGGAGTTTACCAACTGGTAGAGGACAAATGGTATGTGAAGAGGCAAATAAAAGAACTATAGGTTGTTGTGTGAACAAAGAATCAAAGAAGGAGCTATGATAAAGACCAAGGGAAAAGGGCCTGGATTACATCACGCCTGTAATCCCAGCACTTTGGGAGGCTGAGGTGGGTGGATAACCTGAGGTCAGGGGTTTGAGATCAGCCTGGGCAGCATGACAAACCCCATCTGTACTGAAAATACAAAAATTAGCCAGGTGTCGTGGCGTGCTCCTGTAATCCTAGATACTCGGCAGGCTGAGGCATGATAATTACTTGAACCCAGGAGGCAGAGGTTGCAGTGAGCCGAAGTTGCGCCACTGCACTCCAGTCTGGGCAAAAGAGTGAGATTCTGTCTCAAAATAAATAAAATAAGGGAAGAGGATCACTTTGAAAGGATGAACAGGGATCATTCCCCTAAGAAATGACAATTCTGCAAGCCCAAAGAAGGAGAAAGTAGTCTTCTGAATGACCTGAATAAACAAAGTTTCCGAGGTATAAAAAATTATGATGTGTCTCAGGCACTGAGGTAGGGCCAAAAGGGCCAAAGAATAATGACAGATAGACAATCCCTTGGTCATGCTGGGGCCCCATAGGCCTAGGCAAGTTACTGGAATTTCATTTTAAATACAGTAAGATGTTTTCATAAATGTTGACAATATGATTCTCATTTACTAACATTTTTATTTCTTTTTTTGAAGGCCTTCAGTTGTCATTCTCATTTCTAGGCAAGGCCCCTCTCCATTTAATTTATTCCTTTTCTTCTCAACCCTTACTCCTACTTACCACTCATTCTTAACCTGTCAGTCATCTTGTCTCATGTGCTCAATTTAAATACGTGAGTATGTAGCATTGCTTTTTATACTTATGTGGTTTTGCACAAATTGTACTAAAATCTTATTTTATCTTTTCACTCAACACGGTGCATTCAGCCTATCCATGGGATCATTTATACACCTGGTTCAGTGCCTCTAGTCCTGTATGTAAATCCATAAAATGCATCCATTTCATGTATTGACTCCCTTAGCTAGTGAAGGACTCCAAGGAGGACCTCCGTTTCTTAATAACACAAAAAAATGCCGTGATAACTCCCTCCTGCACATCTACTTATGGACCAGAGTGAGAAATTATTTTAAAAGTATATTCAGGGGTTGCATTGCTGAATCTTAAAACATATAGACACTTAACTTATCTATCTGCTTAACTTACCTGTGTTGCTTTTTAGATTGTTTCTATTAACTGACACTCTCATCAACAAAACTCAAAAAAGTACTCATCTCTCTATATGTGCACCAATATTTTGTTTATGAACCTTTATAATTTTGGTATTTTCATGTCTAAATGGTGGTATCTGATCTTTAATTTTGTTTTCTCATTACCAGTGAGTTTGAGTTTCTCCATATATTTGTTGGTCATTTAGGCTTTCCCTTACATCAGTCACTCCAAACCCGGAACCATAAACCAGTAGTGGTCTGTGGCCTGTTAGGAACCAGGCTGCACAGCAGGAGGTGAACCTGCACATGTGAGGATCTAGGTTGTGTGCTCCTTTTGAAAATCTAACTAATGCCTGATGATCTGAGGTGGAATAGTTTTATACCAAAACCATCCCCTCATCCCCGTCCATGGAAAAATATCGTCTTCCACAAAACCGGTTCCTGGTGCCAAAAAGTTTGGAGATCACTGCCTTACACATGTATTTCCTATTGGCTTTCTTCTCTTCCATTCTTGTTTTGTAGAATAGATAATGATCCCTTATTGTTATTTAATAATTCCAATTACCTTGTCTGTCTATCGATATGTTTGTTGTTTTTGGATAGACAGCCTTAATTTTAGTATAGCAAGTCTACCAATTTTTCACTTTTGAATTTTAGCTACTAGATACTTAAGGAACTTTTTTCTACTCCTAGAATACAAGGAGCGTAAAAAGAATATTTAAGTCCATCAAACTTATTCAGAGCATAAAAAGAATATTTAAATCCATCAAACTTACTCATCTCACAGAAGGAAAAAAAGAAATAAGAAATAAAGGAAACTCAGAAAAACTAATATTTAAATTGTCAAATAAAAAAGAATTTAATTTGCTTAACCATTAGCAAATGTGCTAATTCAAGTGAGGCTTATATCTATAAAATGTGGTTATATGCATATACATATAATGCATTCATATATATATATAATCATGCCTGTAAGATGTGAAGGGATTTGAATTAAAAACCCAAAGGTGGGTTACCACCATTTTATTCATGATGACTGAAATCCAACTATTCAAGGTTTATTCTTCTGGGCAAAATTCTTTAGACAAATACCTCATGGGAGGAGATGTATCAATAGTAAAAGTGATAGTCAAATGAATCTGTCATTTTCATTTGGTTAATGATAGGCATCCCAACTTGACTGCTAAGAATATTTTTAAATCATAGAGAAGAAGGAAGACTAAAAGTAGAGGATAAAGAAGGCCGCTCCCTCTGTTCCTCTGACCCATCACTCTCCCAGGCGTTGTCTCTAGGTGGCCAGCATCCTCATGCAGATGTTAACTGTCACTGTCTCGGCCACAAGATTTGTATCCCCAAGAATAGTGTTGCATTCCTGTGGAAGGAAGCTCCAGCTTTTGCTATTTCAGATGCTTAAATTATTTCTTTTTTATTTATCATCAGAATTAAAATACCCAAGATGAATTGCTATTTTTTTTTTTTTACATTACTTGCCCAATATCTTTGTTTAAAAAAAAAAAAAAATCTAACTCTTGGTTTCCTTGCTGTGGTGATTGCTCAAGACTCCTTCAACTGGAGATTCAGTCTTAGATATTCTCTGATCCCTGTGGAAAAGTCTGATTTAATTAAATACTTAGATGTCAACACTGTGGTATATGTGCAACTACTGCCATTCCTTCTGGGCCACTGCTCTCCTCATTTTGCAGTGTCATGGGATTCCATGAAGCAATAATTATTTTCTTTATGTGAAAATTACAAGTGGGAAAAGAGAAAAAAATGGCACATGGACAGGGAGAACAAAAGAAGAAGAATATGCAAAGACTATAGAAGAGAATTAGGACATGTTGCTACTGTTACTCTTTACTAGAAGATGTTCCATAAAGTAGCATGTCCTGCTTCTATTCGATGTCCTTGGTGAAGGAAGGTTGGCTAAAGATAACTTGACCTTTGTTACTTTTGTTAGGGTTTCCTGTTTGTTAGGGTTCACTATTATTAACAATTTCAGTATTTTTTTTACTAGAACACAGATAAATCAAGTGTTAATTTTTTTTGTGGACTTTATCAACCAGTTGCTATTTTTCTCCTCAACTCTAGATTACTGTATCCTGGATATATCAATTATTGAAGTTAAATATTATACTTCTGCAATGATTAAACTGTAAGCAATCTTAAATATTGGTGTGCTAAATTTTATTCTGCTGATTTTTCTTATTTTTCTTAATCATTGTGTTTTGTAATCATGGGGAAAATAGAATATAGACCACCTTTCTGTTTTCAGAGAAAATGTTACCTATGGTGGAGTTCATGTCAACGCCCAGCTCATCCCATTTTCTCTAGGGTCTTGATTCATGCAAAGTCAATGCATCAGCAGCGGCTTGAGCTTTAAAGTTGCTGGATTAGTCTCAACATAATCTAAATGACAGTGAGGGGTATATTCTTTCCACCTTTTCAAATATTTAAAATGTTACCACACTTGTAGAGATATCTTTGAGTATTTTCCTTAGGCTTCAAGTCTTTCAATACCTCATCTCATCACCTAGGTATCATTTGTTTGTTTTCACTTTGTACACTGTGAAAGAAAATCAGTGCAAAAAATGGAAGATACTGCTGGAGCTTTGTGAAGATTACAGATTCTTCACAGCTACTCTTCTCTTCTTCATATTCCTCCAACATTATTCGTAAGAAGACATATAGGTCCCGTATCCCTGAGTGAGTTTAGTCCTGTTAAACCACCAATGACCCTAAGTTGTAACCCTATATCTACTGATTGATGGTGGAGAGTAACTTGATAATCACAAAAACAATGTCCACTAGATACGTTAGCAATCCCAAGTAATACAATCATATAATCTTTCACTTATATTTAGCTTCTTCCCAGTGTAGAGGATGCAAACTTGAATCAAGAACCACAGAATTTTATACTCAGATCAGACTTTTAGCCTTCTTGGCATCCCACACATCACAGATGCTCCCAAGATAGTTGTTGGTTGAATGACCTACTGAAAATATCCCAAAATAAATATCAGTAAGAACGGTAATACTTATCTCTGTGACAAGACTTTGGTAAATTTAACTTTCTTCAATGTCCTCTTCAAACTGTGTCATGGAAACAAATATGTATTCAGCTTAATTCTGGAGTCAGATCTTAACTCTGTTTTTAATCTCTTTAACAGCAGAAAGCAATGCCATGTACAATAAAATTCTACTGTAGTTATCCATAAATGCATAAACATATTGGTAAAAGATTATTTTTTGTTGAGATTTATTCATGTGAACTTATTTTGAATTCATGAGCATTCTTTTCATTTTTAATGTTTCTAATTTACAGTTTATGCATACAACTCTCCCTGCTTTTCTTTTGGGAACTTGTTTTATAGTATCTGTTCATTTATCATACCTATTTCATCATAAATTTTCACAAACTGAATCGTTACCAAGAATGTTGATAAAATTTAATCTATGATTTATTTTATTATCTTGAAGTGAAATTCAGCTAGGTCTGGTGACCTAAGTCATATAAGGCAGTCACAACTTTTCTTTCTCTAAAGCACAGTAATGTAGAGGTTTTCTCATTAGGATCTAGAGTCAGACTGCCAGGGATTACATTGCTAGCTATGTGATCCTGAGACATTTAACTTTTTTATGCCTCAGGGCCCTCTCCGGAAAATTTGAGGATAAAATAAATATAAAACCAATAACATTTTTACCTTGAAATGTCGTAGAATTAAAGGTAATAATATATGTAAAACATTCAAAGTAGCCCACATTTGGTGATTAAGCAAGGTAGGACCTGGCCTGAGACACTCAGACAGAAAATTCCTACCCCAGAGATCCCCACCAGGTTATTAAGACCTTGGTGGGCCTGCAACACTGTTCGTCTTCCTTGCCCAGTTCTGCTTCTTCCTCCTTCCTTTTTCAAGTGTTGATCCTTAACAAACAGTTTGAAACCCAAACACCATCACAGCATCTGAAGATATCAAACATTCCCATAGAATAACAGTGTGAAACATCAGCTCATCAGAAAGTTCCCAGAGATTTCCTATAGATGTTTCCCTTTATATTCTTCATTGATGCAGTCCATGCTTGAAGTGAGAGTTTGATGTTTATAATCTCCCAACATAATTTTAAGTCAAATTGACATTTTTAGTGTAAGTTTATTGAATTATATTATTTTCTATTTCAAACTTTTACTCACATGCATCTTCAGTTATTTAAGAAACAATATCAGATTTCCCATTTATAAACTAATATATATAGGTAAATAACTAGGAAATTTTTTTAAGTGTACAGAAAAAAATTAAAATAACCAATATCATCATCACAACATCAGAATCAAGCTATAGGTCTTATTCATAAGTCATTGTTCTCATTTTACATAATGGGAACACAGTCCTGTGGTATGCATTCATGTAAAATAATCTATATGTATTTATGATTAATAATAATTGCAAACATATACCATCTTTATGTGCCAGGTACTATTCTAAGCTCTTTTTTTAACACTACTTTTTTTTTTTTAATTTTTTGAGATGGGGTCTTGCACTGTTACCAGGCTGGTCTCAAACTCTTGAGTTCAAGCAATCCTCCCATCTCGGCCTTCCAAAGTGCTGAGATTATAGGTGTGAGCCATCGTGCCTGGTCTGAAGTTATTTTTGTGTCTGTCCCATTTTGTATACTTAATCAGCTTAGGAGATAATAACTATTATTACCCCATTTTAGAAATGAGCAAAATGATGTCCTGAAAACTTAAGCGATTTGCCCACAGTCACATCGTATGCGAGTGGCAAAGCTGGGATTCACACCCAGACATGTGGCTTAAAGCTCATCTTAAGCCTAAAACCTACTGCCTTTTGATGTCTTAAAATGTCTAATACTTAACATTCTCAGTGGGAATCTTCTAAAATCTAGGACCTCATAAGCATCTTTTCCCTTGCATTATCTGTCATATCTAAAACTCTGTTTGGGGGCACCATGGGTTACAAAGAGGCGTAAGACACAGCATCTGTCTTAAAAGTAACCTAATGGTCAAGAAAGATGAGGACAGCTGACCTGAATATATGAGAGTAAAATGAGTGCTATCAGGGCATAGAACAAACTGCAGTTTGAGCAAAAATAACAAACAAACAAACAAACAAACAAAACCCCAAATAGAATTTCATAGAGGGGGATGAAACTTGGGGAACTGTTGGGAGAGAAAATGAGTTTTCAAGAATGGATGATGGAGAAACCTATTAACAGACTATAGATTTGCTTCATTTTATTGAACTAAATTGTTCCTGAACAGCTGCATGAAATTTGGATTTGATAAACTAAGTCACAAAGTACTGGGATACTAACTAAATGAAATCATTTAACCTTAAACAAAGCTAAGAATTCCTTTGTCTAGTATAAAATCACACTTTTTTTTTTAATCTACTTAGTAGTTCTATCTTTCCTTATGTTGGAATTTTAAACCAATGGAACCTGTCTTTTCCTGCTTTATATGTAGTATTCTTTGGAATTCATGGTTCTGCTTCTACTTTTTGTTTTGTTTTTCTTGTTTGTTTCTCACAGTTGGTTGTATTTCTCTTGTTTCCTTTTCTAAGTCTGTAAATATTACGTAACAAGAAAATATACAAAAAAGGAAATAATCCCAAAACGATTTCAAAATCAAATTTATTTTTCTGTAATTTGATTTATAGGTAATGCCAAAGAAAGAACCAGGAAACACTTTTAATTAACTCTTAATTACTAACAGACAAAAATGTATTAGCTAAGTTTGGGCATATAATTCAGGCAGCTGATTATGTCAGAAATGCAAAAGGAGGTTTGAACTCCTAATCTCAAGTGCTCTGCTTGCCCAGGCCTCCCAAAGTGTTGGGATTACAGGTGTGAACCACTGTGCTAGTCCAACAGTTGTTTTTGAATTGCAGATTGAATATAAAACACAGGATTCAAAAATGGTTCTTCAGGCTGGATGCCATGGCTCATGCTTGTAATCCCAGTGCACTAGGAGGCTAAGTCAGGAAGATCACTTGAGGCCAGGAGTTTGACACCAGCCTTACAACACAGGGAGGACCTTTTCTCTACAAAAAATAAAAATATTAGCTGGGCATGGTGGTATGCACCTGTAGTCCCCAGCTACTTCAGAGGCTGCAGTAGGAGGATTGCTTGAGCCTAGGAGGTTGAGGCTACAGTGTGTTGTGATCACATCACTGCACTACAGCCTGGGCAACAGGGCAAAACCCTGCCTCAAACAAACAAAACTAAATAAACAAAAGAATGTATATATAGAAAGCAGGTAGAAAGCAAAGTGTCCATAAGCTTTTATGCCATTCATATGCCATTCGGTCTCTGATTCAGAGACTGAATTGGTCCTAGAGCCAAAGGTAGTTCCCAATACTTCCTGCAAAATCTCACCTCAAGACAACCCATCCAAGAGAGAGTCTAATTTGGCCAGTTGACTGCTACCCATACATCTCCATGGGGAAATTTTACTCTTTGTGCTTACTGGACTCCAGGAGTGGGGACAGCACGTGATGAGTCTCCTGATCTCCCTCTAGAATGCGCACTAATAAGCATACATAAACTTCCATAGGACAGCGTGGAAGCAGGAAGAGAGCAGAATGCATCTTGCCTAATAAAATAAACTCTGTCTAAAGCTCTGTCTGCTCATGATCAGATAAAACAATTCCCATTTCATAGGAAAGAGTGAGCAAGTGAGAAGGGAGACTACAAGTATCGTTCTTATGGCCATCTCCTAATGGAAACATGGAGTGATTGTCTCTACACATTGAGATTTCGGATTTCTTTAGTTCCTTAATTGTATATTATTTGACTGTATTATAACAAACATGTACTTTTACGTCTTTTAAAACTTTTTCACATATTCCTTCTGCTTAGAATGTCTGTCATGCCCCATCACACCTAGTTGCTATAAAAGATGAATATTTATCATTCAAAGCCTAAGTGAACTATGGCTACTCTTAAATTATCCCCATCTCTCCTTTGAACAATAAGTACTATACTGACCATATACTTTAATTACCTGTTTTCTTGTTTTCCTTCCACCTAAAAGTGACTGTCAGCTTCCTGGGGGACTGGGTTCCCCAAGATCACAAGCAATGCCAGTACATAGTAGCTGCTAAATATACACACACACACACATGTATACATATATATACATATATATACACATACATATACACATGTATGTATATAAATACATACATGATACATGGAGTCTCACTCTGTTGTCCAGGCTGGAATGCAGTGGAGCGATCTCAACTCACTGAAACCTCCACCTCCTGAGTTGAATTGATTCTCCTACTTCAGCCTCCTGAGTAGCTGGGATTAAAGGCGCACATCATCACACCAGGTAATTTTTGTATTTTTAGTAGAGACGGGGTTTCACCATATTGGCCGGGCTGGTCTCAAACTCCTGACCTCAGCTGATCCACCCGCCTCAGCCTCCCAAAGTGCTGGGATTACAGGCATGAGCCACTGCTCCTGGCAATATATTTTTATTGAATTGAATTCAATATTATTTCTAGCTGGCTGTCACTGGGTTGACAAGCAGAGAGACTGGACACAGGATTCTCATCCTAATCCCGCAAATTTGGCCTGGGTTGCAATGATTAATATTGCATATTAATGGCTTTCCTTTAATTTTAACTTGAAGAAAAGTGGCATCCTAAACATTTCTAAGAACTAGTAGATGGCTATTGGCTCAGAACTTGACACCTGATGACACTTTGCCACTGCTTTTTCTTCATAGTCTTTGTCTGTTAAACAAAACTTCTTTCAAGACAGAACTCTCTGCTCTGAAAGTTCAGGGGCAATTGGCATTGCCCTCTTTTAATTAGAGCAGTGGAATACATTTTTTTCTATACTTAAAAAAAAAATCACCCACAAGGCTGAGAGTTTAAAAACACCTTGTAAATACATCAATAAAATTTTATTTGGCCACTAAAATTTTAAAAAAAAGAAAAAAGAAGAAACAGAAAGAAACACTTGCTGTAAAGCCCCCGCAGGTTGGTCTCCATTTCTGGTAAGAGAGCATGTTTTTGAGGAGCAGTATGCCCTGTGATTAGGAGCCCAGGCACCGAGCCAAATTGTTCAGTAGGAAGTATGGCTCCACCAGCTTCTCACTGCTGACGCTAAGCAAGACATGTGATCCCTCTGAGCCTCAGTTTCCTAGTTTATAAGAAAAACCTATCTCATAGCATTATGGTGGAATTAAATGTTAAGTATTTCAAAGAGTAATTGGAAATAGTAAAGTTAGGTAAGGGATCAGTAGAAAGTAATCACTATCTAAGCTCTAGCTATTATTAATATTCTTACCCAGAAAATGTGATTGATATAAAATGTGGTTTTAAAAAATAGGTTTAAAAATCACCCTTAAATATGTCCATAAGACCCATTTTGAACTGCTTGTTTTTTCTCTGATTAAAATGTAAAAGAGATTCAACACAATTTAACAACTGAAAATGTGCTTGTATGCAAATGGTTCTTGTCTCTGCTCTTCTTGGGGAATTTGCTGTGTCGTTAATAATATCTCACTTTGTTTTCAATCATTTGCTGAAAGGTTCCTGCTGTTAGATTCAGGAAATAAGAACGACCTTAAAAGTCTTAAGAATCAATGAATAGTCATACCTACGTGTTCAAATGAGATAGCTCAGCTGTTTAAAATTTAGTGAGGGAAAAAGTGAAGCTAATATGTCCTTAGGGATTATTTTCAACTACAGTCATAAATAATCACTCTATCTAAATGACTTACCATACACTTACACTGTTCCTAAGTTCTCTCCCTTTCCCTTCTACATCATGACGCCATGGGGCCTTGCACAGCACAGAACATATGGAAGAAGATTGAAAAGTGGTCTTTGCTTTCTCACTTCCCAGTTATCTCTTGAAATCCCCCCGACCATGTTTGTGTTGTCATTACACAACCAAACTGCTCTTGTCTTGTCAAAGTCCCAGCAACCTCCACCTCACAACACCTAGTCATCAATTCACTGTCTGCACCTTGCTTGATCTGTCTGAGTCAGCCACAGTATCAGACACCGCTGTCTCTCCTCCATGAAGCACCTTTCATCTCTTGACTTTCAGGACACCACGTTGATCTGGTTTTCCCCCTTTGTCAATGGCTTCCCCTTCTAAGTCTTCTTTTTTGGTTCCTCTAACTCTGAGAAACTACGTGTCGCTGATCTTCCAGGGTATAGTCCCTGGCCTTCTATCTCTTCTGGCTTTACTCTCTCTCTAAGCAATTTCATCTCTTCTAATGGGTATAAATTGTCAGCAATATGCCAGTGATTTCCAAATCTATTTTTTTTAAACTGCAATAGTTTTAAAACAAGTCCATAAATGTTTTGACACACCTCTTACCAAAGGTGGAGTCTGATTCCCCTCCCTTTGAATAGGGGCCAGCCTTAGTAAATGACTCACTTCTAATAAGTAGAACGAAGCAAAAGTGACGCTATGGGACTCCTGAGGCTAGATTGGGAAAGGTAATACAGCTTCAACCTGGTTCTGTCCCTCTTGGGATGTGCACCCTTGGACAACAACCATCGATGAGGAAACCAGGGAGCCACATGGACAGGCCATGTGTGGGAGTGCTGGCCCAGCCCCAGCAGATGGCCGATGGCCATCCCCAACCACCAGACAAGTGAGTAAGACAGGCTGCAGATCATTCCAGCTTCCAGCCTTCAAGTTGCTCCTGATGATGCCAAATGAAGCAAAACACATCCCCATCAAGCCCTACTCAAATTACACGTTTGCAAGAAAAACAAATGTTGCTGTTGTTTTAAACCACTAAGCTTTATTGGAGGGGGGAGTGTTATGTGGCAGTAGGTAACCAGAGCACTATCTGGAAACTTCCTCTGTACTCCAGAACTTGCTCACTCACATCCCCATTTCAATCTATTATAGGAAATCCAACTTTATATGGCAAAAAAAGAACTCATAATTTCCCCCACTAAACTAACTCCTCCGTATCTTCCCTAGCTTGGTCTAAGTCACCACTTAATTGCTCAGGCAAAAACCTGGAAAATGATCCCTGAATAAAGCCTTTTCCTCATGCTGCACATCCAATCTATCAGCAAATACTGCAGCAACTACCATCAAAATATACTCCTAAGATGGCCATTTCTAAGTACCTCCCCATCACCTCTTATAATCATCATCACCATCATCTCTTGTAATGTCTGAACTGGTGCGATAAACCTCTAAAGTGCTTACCATGTTCACCCTGCTACAGTCTATTCACTGGTCAAGCAGCCCCGTGCACATGTGAATAGCTTCCCACACTTAGGGTAACGTGCAGGCCTTACTGTGGCCGACAAAGTCCCAGATGAACAGGCCCTTGCCTTCTCCTCCAATTTTATCTCCTATCACTTGCTCACTTGGTTCATCTGATTCTCTCACATTAGGTTTTTGCATTTTCAAGAGCAGATTTTGCTCATTCCTGTCCCTGACTGGCTGGGTTTTGTCCGTCTGGAAGACTCTTTCCCACAAATATTACTCAACCGGGACACTCAGATCTCTGCTCACACATCACCTTCTCAAAGAGGCCTTCCTCTATATGTTAAGTCCTCCATCGGCCCCTATTACTCTCTAGCCCCTTGTGATATTTTTTATCCTTAAAGCGCTTTTTAGTATCTGAAATCATATTTATTTGCTTACTTCTTGCTCTCTCCCAGATGAGATGTTAGGTTCCCCGCCACAGGGACTTTCCCTGTCCTTTATGTTTCTATAGTCCACAGTTGCCAGAGGAGCACACCACAGCTGTCAGCAGTCTAGATGTATCTGATAAATGGACTTTATTCAATAAAGGAATTGTTCAGTCAATTAATACCTACTGCTTCATTGAATTAGTTTGGGTTAAAAATCTGTGAAGCATTTTCTTGATACTCAAGCTATTTCCATGGATGAGAAGTTGTCTTCCTTACAATGAGGCCTTCTTGAATAAATTGGTATGACTCTGGACTATTCTGAGATATTATGACTGTAATGTTACATGAAAGCCTTGGATGTAATAACAATAAGAACATTAAAATATGTAATGCAGTACCAATACCATACTTCACTTTAGCCTAGGTGTTGTTTATAAATTCATATGTAAAGTTTTCCTGCCGGATCACACATAGTTTTCTGGTTTATTTTGTATTTTTTGTTTGTTTTGTGATTTACATATTGTCAAGAACTATGAAGGATCTGAGATTTTACCCTACTTGCAAGCTACAAATTAGGTTGTCACAGATGTAGATGTGTTGGCAAAAGACATGAGACCTGAGTGAGAGAAAAGACAGTTTATTGCTCACAGCAGTAGCAGTAGCCAAGATATCAGCATTTTAGTTTACTAATTTCTTTACTCCTAATTCCCAGAGAGTGACAAAGCAAAGGACGTAACATGTGCACATGAAGTGGATTGTATTACAGAAGAAAAACCCCAAGTTTAGGAAACCTCAGTCCTTTATAAGCGACTTTATAACAGACAATCTTGTCTCAGAGAGAGATTATCCTTATTAAACTGCACGAAAAACAAAACCACCCTTTTCTCCAAATGTAGACATTATCTGTCTCCTAAAGCTGTTTGCTTCAGCAACACCTTTGAAAGGATCATCTAGAAAAAAAGCTGTCAGTTGCCACTGCTTATAAAAACATTCAAAAATGCAAAAGACTCAAGAAAAATTGTCCCTTATTATGGAATGAAAAATGTCCTCTCAAAATTCATGTTGAAGCCTTAACCCCTGGTGTGGAGGTATTTGAAGAATGCAGCCCTTTGGAGGTAATTAGATTTTAATGGGGTTTTGAGGATGGGCCCCTCATAATGGGATTAGTGCCCTTATAAAGAGAGAGTGAACTTCTCTCACTCTCTTCCCATCTATGTACAAAGAAGAGGTTATGTGAGCACCCTACAAGATAGCAGTTGCCTAAAAGCTAAGAGAAAAAGCCTCAGAATGAAACCTACCTTACTACATTAACCTTGGACTTTCCAGACCCCAGAACTGGGAAATAAATCTCTGTTGTTTAAACTACCCAGTCTGCGGTATTTTGTTATGGCAACGCAAGCTGACTAAAACATCTCTCAACTGACATTCCCCTTGCATTGTCTTTTATTGTTTCTACAGAAGGATTTTTTGGCCAGGCGCAGCAGCTCACACCTGTAATCCCAGAATTTTGGGAAGCCGAGGCAGGAGGATCACTTGAGTCCAAGAGTTTGAGATCAGTTTGTGCAACATAGTGAGACCCTGTCTCTACCAAAAAACAAACAAACAACAACAACAACAAACGCAGCCAAGCATGTTGACATCCTCTTGTGGTCTCAGCTACTTGGAGGCTGAGGTTGAAAGATAACTGGAGCCCAGGAGGTCAAGACTGCAGTGAGCAATGATTCCACCACCGCATTCCAGCCTGGACAACAAAGTGAGACCCTGTCTCAAAAATAAAAATAAGAATAAAGAAGGATGTTTAAAAATATATAACTAACTAATAAAAATATTTTGGCAGAGAACTGTCAGAATAAAAAGTGCCATTACTGCGGAAAATTAAAGCAAGACATTAAATGAAGTGATCTCTGACTTTTAAGTGACTGGCTACTTCGTATTTAAACAAATTTATTCTTGTTAAATATCAAGAAATTGCAAATCATATAAATCTGGTACAGTGACTTATTGATGCATTAGAGACACACTTCTGTTGTCTTTTGCTCTGCCTACCTTAGTGTTTTGGTAACATATGGTTAAAAGCATGATCCAGTCATAGAGTTTGGTGTTGGACAACAGAACTGAAACAAGAGTTAAAACGTTGATGCCACTATTTGGTGTTAATGCCAATTTCACCAAGTCATCTTGTCTCTTTGAGCCTCTAGATGCTGAGCTGTAAAATGGCAATCATGGTAATATTCATGAGTTATCATGAGAACCACAAAGGTGAATGTAAGTGTTGGAAAAAAATGGATTTGAATATTGAGCAGAATTGATTTCTTCACAGCATATTTATCATCTAAATTGTAAAGGAACACACAATTTAAAAATATTGCAAGGTGATGATCATTATGTGACCAAGGAGAAACCACACATCTACTGAGTGCATAGCTGTCACTTATATATTCTCACTTTTCAGATCTGTGCACTGAAGTCTCATTAAAGTATTCACTGCTCCAGAGAAGTGCCTTTGAATGTGAACTTCTAGGACTCTACACACACTGCCTCTCCTATTCACAATGACTTATCCCTTCAATCTACACCTGGTAATCATTCTTCAAGGCCAAGTTAAGTATTGTCTCTGGAATCTCTTTCCCAGGCTTCTTGGGCCAACTGGGCTTTTCTATTGTAGTTATTACTATAAGGTCTCATCTTAACTTGCAGTTGAATCTATTTATCCTACTGAGTAGTGAACACTTTGATGATCAGGGATCCTATTTGATTTAATTCTCAATATGTAGAATTATCTGGCACTTGCTGGTGTTTCAGTTACACTTGCTGAAAGACAGGGTAGAGTTGGGGGATAGGAAGATAGGGGAAGAAAGAAGGAAGGGGGATTCTTCAAAATTTGAAGCCCTATTTGAGATGCATTTATTATGCCATTATGAAGACTCTGAAGCTAGAGGACTGAGTTGATTTCCAGTTCCATTCCCTATTACTTGTAAATTCTGAACATATTCCTTATCTTTACTATGCCTCATATTCTTCATCTATAAAATAAATATTACCAGCCATTTCATAGTTGTTGTGAGGATTAAAGGAATCAATATATACAAACATCCTAGAATTCTGTGTATACTGCAGTGACCATTCAGCAAGCATTAGCCATTCTTACTAATATTGACACGCTTCCCTCTAATACCACCACCAAATAATATGTGATGACTAATCGTAACTTCAGAGATTAATGATGTGTCAGTTGACATCTTTGAGGTATTTCTTGTTAATGGTCATTTTGATCAGGTGGTCAGCCAGTTCTCAGTAAGGGAAGCTTGTAAAGAATATGGCCATACATTTTGGGAAAGCTGTCCTTTGTTTGTAATTTAATTGTGCCCATCATTGCAGAGGATTCTCCACATTTATTTTTATTTTTGCTATGTGTTATAATACTTTTCTTGGAAAGTATAACCTACTGAGGTTGAGAAAACTAAAACTCCTTATCCTTCACTGAGCTTTCTTGGAAATCGCTGTAATTTTGGAAGTAATGCAAAATTCTTGGTCAGATATTTGGTTTGACCCAATCCTTCTGATAGAAAACAAGTAAGATTTAGTGAAATTTCCAGACTTTACCAAATCCAAAAGAATGGAGTTTATATTGTCCAGTATATCCTCCTTTCTTTTTAGATGCGGAAGGCCTGTGCAGAGGCACAAAGTCTAAGGACCACTTTGCCCTTTACGAAGGCCACTTCTGGAATATAGGTTTTTCATTTTCCAGGTGCTCTCAAGCTCACAGTATGAAATGAAAATGGTCAGTTATTGATGCTACATTTTAAATTGCCACTTTATCATTAAACGTTTTCTCTTTCCGCTTCAGGTAAAATATTTTGTACACTAAATAAAAAGTTAAATTTTCAATGTTATATAAGATGAAAACATGGTAGGAAATTTAAAAAATAGACATCACACTGAATGATTGATTTTATTATTTTGATTCTTGTCTAGTTTTTTTCCAGGCATGGATAATTGAAAAATACAAATATTTATTAACTAGATTGTTTTAGATCATAGACTAATGCTTTGTAATGCTTAAGTACTGTTGTAAGCAATCATGCTACTTACTCACACCTGCAGCCTTGATTTCATATCAGGAACCTGTAACATTTAATCTAAAATATACCTCAATGTTCATCTTCTAATTGGTCTGATATTGACCTGTGATGGTAACATAAGTCTGTCATCCCCTGATGGATATCCCAGGCTCTTCCCATTCCACATGGGGACCCTACGGGGAAGGTAAAACGTGCTCTGTGACACTGTGACATTGTCTGCAGAAGGATGTTAATTCTTTACGATCATTCCCACGGAGAAATCTGACCTCTGTTCATCACAAACAGGAACTATTTTTTTTTTTTTTTTAAACCGGAAGGTAGAGTGAGAGAGGAAACTGTTGATTTCTGGGAGAAGTGGTATTGGAAATCCAGTTTGTTGGCTCTTGGAACAATTATGGGAAGCCCCACAGAGCATGTCCTTTTTACTAGAATAATAGAAAGCACTTCCACTCTTGTGTGGAAACAGCAGTTCAAAGACAGGACACAGAGTCCCTAAGCTCTGGCAGCTTTTAAATAGTGTGGTGTTTTTTTTTACCCCTCACTGGTAAACTGAAAGAGGACTCTCCATGTAGGCAAATTGCGCAATATGGATTTCATTTATAAACCATCGTGCTAGTTGCCTTCAGAAATTTAAAAAAACTGGACTATCTGATCCCATTTGTGTATTCAATAAATATGCATTAGCCACTTTCTCCAGAATGCGTACATAATATTACAACAAGGAAGACAATTTTGCCTGCCTTCAAGGCAAAATGTATAGTCTAGACAAACACATGAATTGAAAAGGACATCATTCTGGAGAGCAAATAGGAAATATGTAATCAAATTGCAATGAATGAGCAACTTTTCTTCTGGTATTTATGTAAGAGGAATTCTCACTAAGCTCTTTGGTGCGCATACACCAAGATCTTCAGCTCCGCCCTTCTGAAGTCAGCAATAAGTTGGAGGCAACATAGGTCCCAGCGCGGAAGCACACTGTGGGATGCTTTGCCACAGTTAGAAGCAAAGAACTAGATGTAACAAAATAACACAGATCTACCTTAAAAACACATAGAGCTGAGTAAGCTTAAACGGAAGAAATAAAATAATCTATAACAATACCATACATGTAAATTAAAATACATTCACACAAAGCAATGATGCCCATTTATCAAACAAATGAAACGATACATGGAAACACGTTAAAATGACAGCCTATGATGTGGAGGGACATGGGAGTACAGTCTGTTGATAAAATGAATTAGATAAATACATAAATAATAAATAAATAAAATGAGAGGGGTAGACCACTGATGATTAGGTGACACGAACTAAGTGTGAATAACTCAATCATCAACCAAAGTCCTAAAATGGATAAGAAAAGCAAAAGCTAATTATGGTGCAAAGCAGTAAGTGTGCCTAGAATGCAAAGTTATTGCAGTCAGAGTTCATAAAATCAGCCATGGGAGATTCAGCAAAATGTTCTAGAGGAGGTAACATCAGAAAGAGTCTTAGACACTTAATCTAATAGTTGTAGCTATTTCTCCCACTGTGTCCTACCTCATCCTTGCCTTTGAATAAATTCAACTTTATTCCTAATAAGTTAATCCGTACTAATTTAAGAAGCCCTTTCTTTCAATAATATTGATGATGATTCATTTTATTCTTTACAAATTAAATGAGAAGGGTACTATTGCAAATTGGGAACCAAAAGTTCAAAGAGTAGCTATCTTTATCGTTTTATCTGGATTTATTGTATTGAGATAGGGCACATACACCGTTCTTAGAGACCAATCTCCTTGATTGTGGCAGCCTCTGTCTCACTCAGGGGTTCTGAGGAATAAACCCTTGCTGCGTGCTGATCATCCTATTATGATTTTGTGCCCTAGGGCCAGTACATAAGCTCTTGCACTGTTTTGGTTTTGTTTGTTTGCTTGTAAGTTAGGACCTTACATTTCCCTTCCAACAGTCAGGTCCCTGGCTTACTCCACCATGGTCTAGTCAAGAGAGACCCACCACTCGATTCCTTTGCATCTCTGGGATTGTGTACTACCTGGTTCTGCCCAGAGTTTTTAGGAAGCAGAATCATGCCCTGTGCCTAGTCAAGCAGCAAAGCTTACTCCCTGATGCCAACAGTTTATCATGAAAAGATTCACCTATTCTGCCTTGCTAGACCCCTCGCTTCCCCCCTTGCCTTTCAACATTGGTCAACGGACAACTTCTTTCTCCTTAGTCTCCTCGTGTCTACTCTGTCTGCCAGTCTGGCCTTTTCCCTGTACTGTAAGGCCAGGATGCCCCCAGAATGTGTCTGATGCAGGCTTGTGGGAGAGGCTAAGTACAAGTGATTATGCTAGGATCCCTGAAGCCAGGCTCCCGAGGTTCAAATTCAGATGTTCAACTAATTCATTGTAGAGGAATAAGTGAGTTATTTAACTTGAGTGCCTATGGGATGGGAAGAGGAATACAATATATTGGGGTTCAAGGTTTATATAAGCATTAAAATAATTAAAATGTGCAAAGTCCTTATACCAATATCTGACATGAAATAAATGCTCTGGAAATGTTATCCATTCTGTTATTACCCGCAAGTTTTATCCTCCCTGAGATGCCTATCTCATTGTTAACAGCTTCAGTTCTAGGCCTGGGAACCAACAGGAAAAAAAAAAATTGATGACATCTCTTTTGTTTTAACTAAAAAGAATTGTTCTGAGCAGAATGAAACACAGTATAGTGGGAAGAGCCCAGTATATGATTCCAAATGACCCAGGTCAAAGTCACAGCTGTCCCTTCCTCGCTGTGTGATGCTGAGGAAGTTTATCTGTCTTGGCCCATTTCCCTGTTTATGGAATGGAAATAATAATGACCTCTACCTCCCAGGATAGTTGTGTGGATTCAGCAAGGTAAAGGCTGTGAAAGCCCTTTCATAAATGGTATTATTCTAGCATCTGTTACTGTTGTCGTTGTTATCTTTCACTTGTTTTGCGCCTCTAGAAACTATGTCATAATGCTTCCTGCGGAGTCAATGAAAGATAACCCCAGTTCAATATTCTAGAAACAAACTTGATCTATTATGATGGATAAGTTTCACAATTTGAATTAGCTGGCCCAATTCATTATGAGAAAAAAAATCGGTGTGAAAAGCTAAATACATCACTAATACATTATCTTTTAAATGTAAAAAAACAGGCATCACATACCCCACAAACACAAATTTAATTTTTTCTTCCCATTTCTCACTTTCAATTTTTTCTTCATCAGTTAGCACAATCAAGAGGACAGAGCAATTCAGAAAAACCAAGACGTTCTTGGAATATATGTTGACTACATCCTCTAATGATTATAATCATCTTGGGAAGCAGGAGACATAGTATTATATCTTTTTGTAGATAAGAATCAGGAGAGTAGGGAATTTTCATCAAGATTATCTGGCTAATGGCTGGGCGCACTGGCTCACGCCTGAAATCCCAGCACTTTGGGAGGCAGAGGCGGGCAGATCATGAGGCCAGGAGTTCGAGACTAACCTGATCAACATGGTGAAACCCCGTGTCTACTAAAAATACAAAAATCAGCTGGGCGTGGTGGCACACACCTGTAATCCCAGCTACTCGGGAGGCTGGGACAGGAGAATTGCTTGAACCCGGGAGCCGGAGGTTGCAGTGAGCAGGGATTGTGCCATTGCACTCCAGCCTGGGTGACAGAGCAAGACTTTGTCTCAAAAAAAAAAAAAAAAAAAAAAAAAAAAAAAAAAAAGATTATCTGGCTAATTAGTGTTGAATTGAAGGCTAGAATATAGATGGCTAGACTCTTACCCCATACTAAGAAGCAGCTCAAGATTTCTTTCTTCATAAAAGTTGAGAAGAATGTATATGCATTATCCCAGATCTTTGCAATGCAATAAACAAAACACAGTCAGAATGTGTTTGTGTTATTTGCAGGGGAGGGGATACAATTTTAGAAGAGGGAAAATTTTATGTAAAAACCTGATCAACCTGACCAGATACAGTCTTCATCCCCCTGTAATGGAATATATTGCAATGCATTCAAGCATTTTTCCAAGTTGACAAAAATACATTCCCCAGCTAAATCTATGCCTGGAATGAATTCCTTTGTCCTCTCATGCCCTGGCTCATTTTTCTCAGATGAACCTCTGAAACTTTATCAATATGGGGTAGCAGAAACGAGAATCATGACAGTTCTTTAATGAGTCATCCATGATGAACCATAGTATAATGTGAACGGCCTAGAATCTGATTCCAAATGACCTAGGTTAAAGTCATCAGCACTATGTTCATTCATCTGCTTAATGCCCTTTTAGTATGAGTTTCATGTATTTCCTGAGATGCTCCCATTAAAGTCTAATGAGAGAGATGCTTTCAACCAGCAGGACTGTTTAGAACAGTCAGGAAAAGCATCCTGAATAAAATAGACTATGTAAGAATCCCAAGTGTAGATGGCAACTTTCAAGAGGCCATAACCGCTGAAAGGAAAGAGTATAGTTATTATTATGGCCCTTTTTATTTCCCAATACAACCCACTAAAGATGTATTCCCTTTACCTTCCTCCTACGGTTAACTCCTCAGAGTCTAAGTGGATTATTTCCTGGGGGGAAAAACATACTTTAACAGTTGCAGATTTTATTTCTAAACACATTGTTTTTAATATCAAAATGTTACTAACTCGTCTTTATCAAACCTAAGTATTTTTATGTATGTGGTAAACTTTAATTTCCAAATGCTAAATAATACCTGTAAGTTCTGTGCCTGCTCTCATTCTTTTTTATAGAAATGAAATTTAAAAATTGTACATGTAGATAAATATTCTTTTGTCAGAGTCTGAAGTATTGAGTCATCAAAGACTCATAACCGCATTACAAATTCAATTATCACACTATATTTCTCTTACTAATTTACTGAATAACGTATTCATCCAACACATTCTTGTTCAAAGTTTTGTCTAACCTTTAGATTAGTTTCCCTTTTATACATAGAATTTTTAAACAACCAAACAGAGCTATTAAAGGTTGATTAGCTCTGTACCTGAATATTCATATGTAAGAGCAATGGCAAATGATAGTTTCTTACATAAAAAAAAACACACACAAAAAAACTTATCAAGGACTCTAGAGCCAGGCCATTTGGATTCAAAGTCAGACTCTGACACTTACTAGCTATGTCACTGTGGTTACGGGTCTGAAACTGTGCCTCAGTTTCCATAATTATAAACTGAGTGTAATAATAATACTATCTTATATTACTATTATTACACAGAACAAATAAGCCAGTTTACAAATACAAATATTTGTAAACCATTTTGAATAATTCTTGGCACATCCCAAGTCTTACAAGTCCTAAATAACATACATATAAATTATATACACATGTATGAAGATATATAACTCATTTTTATGTATGTGTGCAAATATATGAATAAAGAAGACATCATATTTCTCAGAATGTCTCTCTGAAGTTCAAGCATTCATAAACCTATAGATTTATAATCCTTAGTCTCTTTTGAAATTTGATCTTTCAAAACCTAATTACATGATACATTGAAAATTCCTTGTTTGTATTTATTGTTAAACACTGAAATTTCAATTTAATTTTTACAACTCTAATGTAAAAGGAGTATAAATATTATCCTTAAGAAAACTTGTTTAGACAAAACCTATGTCAAAGAAGACAACCTTTAGCTAAGTTTTTAAAAAATTAGTGAAGCAACCATTGTCAATGTGGCTTAATGTACAAAATATTGAAACGAGTTCCTGCATGTTTCATATCTTTTTTATGGCACCTGTTGATCCAACGTGAAGCTAATTTCAAGTTTTCTCTCACCTTCTAAATCTATTCAGTCACTGACACTTATTGACCTTGCATCTGAAAGGTTTGAACCAGTCACCTGTCCTCTAGTTCTTCTGACACTGTCTTAGTTGAGATGCTGCTTGATTTGTTTTTTCTAAGACCAGCGGAGCCGGAGCAAAAGAACCAGCGGGTAGGCAAGTGTAGGAGCAAAACTGCACAGTTTATTCTTGGTCACCTAAGGTGTGGGGGAGAAGTCTGTCGGCCTCCGGCAAAGGAGGCCGGCAGAGTCCCCGGGTGGGGCTCTCGGTGGGACTTCCCACAGTCCCGACATCCCGACAGGAGTGGGGCTGTGAGGAGGCCCCGTGGCTCACTGGCCGAGAGCGGCTTTTCTAGGAGCGGGAGGGCAATAGGCGGGGCACGGCTGTGTGGGGGGGGGGCATTTGGCAGGTGCGACCAGGTAAATCTTGGTCTCTTCAGATTGACGTCACCTGGCGCATGCCCAGTTGGTCTGCACCTTCCCGGGCGCCGGCTGCATTTTCCCGCGCCAGGGAAGAGTTGGGGGTGGGGGGATGAAGAACCCGGAAGTGCGCCATCTTGCCTCCATTCGTCCAAACACTGCTCATTTCTCACATGAACTATTTCTATAAAATATTCCCTATAATACATGCTCCATATGGTCACAATTCATCTTTTTGATACATTTATCATTGTCATTTAAAACATTTCAATGTCTCTAAAGTTTGAAAGCTGCTGCATAGTGAACAAGGTCACCCAAAAGCCAGCCCTAACTTACCTTTTCCTCATTGTTTTATGCCACTTTCTTCTCCTTCATGTCCCTCTCCAACCCATTAGTAGATGAAACTTTTGACCATTCCTTGAACGAGCTATGCAGCTTTTAATACCTCCACAGCTTTCATTCATGTTATTTCTTCTGTTTTTGATGCCCTCAATTTCTGATGTCTTCTTACTCTCTGTTGAACTAAGCCTTTAGAGATAACTGTTTCTCTAAAGACTTCTCTTAAATCCCTTCTCAATTCCCATACCACTTTGTACATGGATTTATTATAAAAATTTATACTGTTGGCCGGGCGCGGTGGCTCAAGCCTGTAATCCCAGCACTTTGGGAGGCTGAGACAGGCGGATCACGAGGTCAGGAGATGGAGACCATCCTGGCTAACATGGTGAAACCCCGTCTCTACTAAAAAATACAAAAAACTAGCCGGGCGAGGTGGCGGGCGCCTGTAGTCCCAGCTACTCGGGAGGCTGAGGCAGGAGAATGGCGGGAACCCGGGAGGCGGAGCTTGCAGTGAGCTGAGATCCGGCCACTGCACTCCAGCCCAGGCCACAGAGCGAGACTCAGTCTCAAAAAATAAATAAATAAATAAAATAAAATAAAATAAATAAAGAAAATGCCACTTTTAGCTCTGAAGCTAACTGGCTGAATCTCTCTAGATGAGTCTACTAGTTTCTCTTTAAAATCATGAGATTATGTAGAGGCCCCTTTCTAACTCTAGAATTTTATAGTTTTATAAAAGTAAAACAAAAAAATTGTAAACATACTGAAAATAAAAATGCTCTCTCAGGTTTAAAAGTGCAAATGTCCTTAGATACAGATAAACAAGTATTAACATGTTTCTAGCCACTTACCTAACCAAGCTAACACTAAGTGGCGATCTCTCCTTCATTATACTTAAAAAAAATTTTTGAAGCCCTTTCATGAACTTATTAATACATGTGATAAAAGGAAGGGAAAGAAGGACTACTCTGGAAAGAGGAGAGACTGAGAGCATGGAAACCAACTCTAGTATTACTTTAAATTTTCATTCATAGGATGACTGGAGTTTTATTAGGGTACAAATTGCACTTTGAAGGGGACTTCTAGGGATATTAGGCTTTAAAATTTTACAGAAGGCAAGCATTAATTAAATGGGATATCAGGAGAACTGATTACTAAAACACCTAGGCTTTGCAACTTTCTTCTTTCTAAAGAGGCTACAGATTAAAAAAAAAAATGCATAACTTTTTTGTTTGTCTTAACCTAAAGATAGAAAATAATTCGTAAGGAGTTATAAATGTCCCTGATAAGACTCGGTGAAGTTTCCATTAGATTTTCCAAGATAGGATTGTTAAGATAGGATTCATAACAACAACAAAAAGATTTTTGCCAAACCACGATGACATTTTAGATGCAGAAATTTTTTAAAATCTTATTTTGTAATCAGATCCAAAAAATTATAAATGATAGTTCAATTTGATACAGTATTATTGGCTATTATTGTTATCCTCAACCAAATATAACCTAGTGCAGTGAAATAAAGCTAAGTTTAAGGGTACTTCTTTATATTCTTTTCTTATCTTCAAAGCATTATGCTAATTACACTGAAGAATACAAAAAAACTGGAGACAAGGTCTTTGACTGTCCAAGGAAGACAAGAGTAACACACAGACAACAAATAGACAACATAAGCAAGGCCAAAATAACATACCTCCATAACATACTCCGTAAGTGCCAAGGAATACAAAGCTGAGAGCTGATCTCATAGAAGAGAAGTTGGTGTGGGAGGCATCTAGGAGCCACTAGCAAGGTCTTAGGGGAAGGAAACCTCGGGTCATGCAGCTGAGGAATGTGGGCCTTCCAGGCAGAGCAACAACCTTAGCAAAACATATCCAAAAGTAGCGTTGGATCAGATGTGTACAGAAGCTGTGAGTAGCTTGATGCAAGTGAAGAGACTCTGAGATGTGACTTGGAAAGAGAGAACTGGCAGAGATTTACTTGGAAACATCCTTGGATAATATTAACATTTAGCCCTAGCAGGGAAGGAGAGCCAGAATTGATACTAAACTTCTCATTTCTGCACTCCTATAATCAGAAATGTATTATGAGTTCCCTAGGGGATATTACTGCAAATTTCCATTAAGTTTAGTCTTCAAAGTTCTCTAGGAGTCTGAATACTTATTCTTGTATTTCAAACTCTTCATGATATGGTTCCAACTTACTGTTCCAGTCCAATGCCCTAATTCTCTCCCACATAAAATTCCTACACAGCCATACTGAAATCGAATAGGTGAGGACATCTATTTGGTTTTATTTTGGGTAGTGGGAGGTCCAGGGGTTTTGGACGGGGAGGTTTGCCCAAAGGAGAATGATTTTAAGTATTTCTGCCATTGCTACCTATTTTCACTTCTGCCTCAAATAAACATCTTCCTCACTCCTATCATTTTGTATCCTCTGCATTCTTCATAGTCCAGCTGGAATCCTGCAGTTTTCATGAAGCCTTCCCAACATCCCAACTACCTGTGGTAGTTTCTCCTCTGCACACTTTTACGCTGTGCGTGTTGTTTGTAACACCCATTTAGTGCCGAAATGCTGACTTTTATATCATTATCTTTATGTATACAGGTTATGTGTATAGTTGCATGTGTATGCATAAATAGATAATAAACAACTAGAGGAGAGAGATTTCTATTTTTCATTTCCTATGATGCCTTGTAGATTTTATGTGTCCAATGAAAATTAATATATTGACTTTTTAGAACATATGAAAATGTTCTAGTGTTTAGTGTTTTATCTCAGCATCTTGTTAAGCTCCTAATATATTTTTATTCCACATAAATAAGTTGAATGAATAAATAACAATTATCGGGAGAACCCGCTCCCGATGGTTACCTGGGTTCTTTTCTATTTCCTAAGTGTCTCGGCTGGTTTGAGAAATAAAGGGAAAGAGCACAAGAGAGAGAAATTTAAAGCTGGGTGTCCAGGGGAGACATCACATGTCACATGTCACATGTCACATGTCGGCAGGATCCGTGATGTTTCCCAAGTCGTAAAAACAGCAGGTTTTTATTAGCGATTTTCAAAAGGGGAGGGAGTGCACGAAGAGGGTGTGGGTCACAGAGATCACATACTTCACAAGGTAAGAAAATATCAAAAAGCAAGTGGAGGCAGGGCGAGATCACAGGACCACAGGATGGTACGAAATAAAATTGCTAATGAAGTTTCGGGCATGTATTGTCATTGATAACATCTTATCAGGAAACAGGGTTTGAGAGCAGACAGCCTGTCTGACCAAAATTTATTAGGCAGGGATTTTCTTTGTCCTAATAAGCCTGGGAGTGCTACAGGAGATCGGGGCTTATTTCATCCCTTTGTCTTAGACCATAAAAGACGGCTTGCTTCTAAGGGGGCCCTTCATAGGCCTACCCTCAGGGCGCATTCTCTTTCTCAGGGATGTTCCTTGCTGAAACAAAAGAATTCAGCAATATTTCTCCCATTTGCTTTTGAAAGAGGAGAAATATGGCTCTGTTTCATCGGGCTCACCGGCGGCCAGTTCAAAGTTACCTCCCTTGTTCCCCGAACATCGCTGTCATCCTGTTCTTTTTTCAAAATGCCCAGATTTCATATTGTTCAAGCACACATGCTCTACAAACAATTTGTGCAGTTGACACAATCATCACAGGGCCCTGTGGCGACATTCATCCTCCTCAGCTTACAAAGAAGATGACGGGATTAAGAGATTAAAGTAAAGGCAGGCATAGGATATCACAAGGGTGTTGATTGGGGAAATGATAAGTGTCCATGAAATCTTCACAATTTATGTTCAGAGATTGCTGTAAAGACAGCCATAAGAAATTATAAAAGTATTATTTTGGGGAGCTAATACATGTCCATGAAATCTTCACAATTTATGTTCTTCTGCCATGGTTTCAGTCGGTCCCTCCGTTCGGGGTCCCTGACTTCCTGCAACAAACAATGAAGTGAAAGAAGCACAGTCTCTGTAATCAGACAGACCTAGGTTCAAATCTAGCCCTTCCCACGACAAGTTTTGTGATGACCTTGGGTATATTCTCAACCTCTGCAGGCTGTATTTTCCTCCACTGCCAATAAGGTAATAAATACGTAAATTGTTGCTAGATAGCACACAGAAATCCTAAGTATTCAGTGAATGTTCTCTATTATTAAAGTTTTCCATTCAAATTTACCCCATTAACGTTGCATGTTTATCCTTCAATAGAGAAATTTGCCCTCTGACCCCAGTAGATACCTTGTTCATTTTGGCCATTTAAAATAGTTCTACTACTGGTAATAAATACCTTACTGTTTCTCTAGCAAACGTTGTCTCCTCATTCTTCCTTCAAGATGTCCCTGTTCTCTTAAGACTTGTATTACAAGACTAACTACTCACTATCCACTTACTTAGATGCTGTTTCCTATTGCTAAGATAAATTAAAATGGAGATCAGGCCTGAAAAATTCCTGCACAGACAAAGCCAGTAAGGCCTCATAGGTAATTCAAACCTCGTGCTGTGATTTTCAGCTCCATCAGGTCATTTATGTTCTTCTCTAAACTGGTTATTCTAGTTAGCAATTCCTCTAACCCTTTTTCAAGGTTCTTAGCTTCCTTGCTTTGGGTTGAAATATACTCCTTTAGCTCGGAGGAGTTTGTTATTACCCACCTTCTGAAGCCTACTTCTGTCAATTCATCAAACTCATTCTCTGTCCAGTTCTGTTCCCTTGCTGGTGAGGAGCTGTGATCCTTTGGAGGAGAAGAGGCTTCCTAGTTTTTGAAATTTTCAGCCTTTTTGTGCTGGTTTTTCCTCATCTTTGTGGATTTATCTACCTTTGGTCTTTGCTGTTGTTAACCTTCAGATGGGGTTTCTGTGTGGACAGCCTTTTTGTTGATGTCGAAGCTATTCCTTTCTGTTTGTTAGTTTTCCTTCTAACAGTCAGGCCCCTCTGCTGCAGGTCTGCTAGAGTTTGCTGGAGGTCCACTCCAGACCCTGTGTGCCTGGGTATCACCAGCGGAGGCTGCAGAACAACAAAGATTGCTGCCTGTTCCTTCTTCTGGAAGCTTCATCTTAGAGGATCACCCACCATATGCTAGCTGGAGCTCTTTTGTATGAGGTGTCTATCAGTCCCTGCTGGGAGGTATCTCCCAGTCAGGACGCATGGGCGTCAGAGACCCACTTGAGGAGGTAGTCTATCCCTTAACAGAGCTCGAGCACTGTGCTGGGAGATCTGCTGCTCTCTTCAGAGTCTGCAGGCAGGGACGTTTAAGTCTGCTGAAGCTGCGTCCATAGACCCCTCTTCCCCCAGGTGCTCTGTCCTGGGGGGATGGCAGTTTTATCTATAAGCCCCTGACTGGGGCTGCTGCTATTCTTTCAGGGATGCCCTGCCCAGAAAGGAGGACTCTAGAGAGGCAATCTGGCTACAGCGGCTTTTCTGAGCTGTAGTAGGCCCTGACCAGTTCAAACTTCCCCCAGCTTTGTTTATGCTGTGAGGGGAAAACCGCCTACTCAAGCCTCAGTAATGGTGGACGCCCCTCCCTCCACCAAGCTGCAGTGTCCCAGGTCCACTTCAGACTGCTATGCTGGCAACGAGAAATTCAAGCCAGTGGATCTTAACTTGCTGGGTTCCATGGGGGTGGCATCTGCTGAGCGTCGGCTCCCTGGTTACACCCCCTTTCCAGGAGAGTGAACCATTCTGGCTTGCTGGCATTCCAGGTGCCACTAGGGTATGAAAACAAACAAATAAACAAACAAACCTCCTGAAGCTAATTCAGTGTCTGCCCAAATGGCCACCCAGTTTTGTGCTTGAAACCCAGGGCCCTGGTGGCGTAGGCACTGGAGGGAATCTCCTAGTCTGCAAGTTGCAAAGACTGTGGAAGAAGCATAGTATCTGGGCTGGGATGCACCAATCCTCATGGCACAGTCCCTCAAGGCTTCCTCTGCCTAGGAGAGGGTGTTCCCTGACCCCTTGAACTTCCCAGATGAGGTCACACCCCAATCTGCTTCAGCTTGCCGTCGGTGGGCTGCACCTGCTGTCTAACCAGTATCTGCTTCAGCTTGCCGCCGGTGGGCTGCACCTGCTGTCTAACCAGTATCTGCTTCAGCTTGCCGCCGGTGGGCTGCACCTGCTGTCTAACCAGTCCCAATGAGATGAGCTGGGTACTTCAGTTGGAAATGCAGACATCACCCACCTCCTATGTTCATCTCGCCGGGAGCTGCAGACTGGAGCTGTTCATTTTTGGCCATCTTGCCAGCCACCGAGATAAAATTTTTAATGTTAGCATTTCTTAATGGTGATCTAGAGACTTGACACAAAGGTTCAACTTCTTCCCCAGGAAACAGATCAATGGATAAGTCTCTAAGGATTAAAAGCAATTAACATCAAAAAACAAATGGCTGGAAAATGATCATCTGATCCATCAGGTTTTTAAATGACTTCAGAAGCTTTTGTCAAGATTCCCAAGGCAAAGACCAGTCCTTCAGGGTTTACAATCAGAAAACCATATATCCATTTTTTTAACCATTAAAAGAATTTAACTTTTTTTGTTTTAATAGTAATAAATTATGAAATAAAACTCACTGACTAGATGCTTTACAATAGTTGCTCCCAGTTTAGACTTTTAGGTTGCTTTTATGGAATTAACACCAACAAGGTACATGGGTGTATTCCTTTCACAGAGCTGCTGTTTGGAAAACTGAAAAAATTCACATTGTTTTTCCTTCTGATTCTAGAGTAATACTAAAGTATCTGCTTTTGTTAATGTGTCCCTCAGTCAATCAGAAGAGAGAATATTTCAACCTCCTACGCTGAGGTTATATAGCCTCTAAGTGAGGGGCATGGTTAAACTGACCTCAAACTAAACAAAACTATAACAGGTTTTAAGAGAAAAAGGAAGTGGACTATGCTGTGTACCATTTCAGTCTAGCAACAAAAATAAGGAAGTGGGATGGCCCAGAAAAGAAATTCCCAAACATTTTTTGGCAATGCACCACCTTTTTGTTATTTGATGATGTGATAAGTTTTCTCCTGTCTCTACCAGCTCCTTTCTCATGTCCTAGAGGGAAAAAAAAGTATATAGTAAAATATATAATAAATTTGACATTTAGATTCAACCAAAACTATTTTGGTCTGAAAAACTGTATGAATTTTGAATAGTAATTGAAAATGCCTTTGGATGCTGTGAAGCCAAGACCAGAAATTACTATTCAATAATCAGAGATTTATGTTGGAAATATTTTTGAGCTGGTGTTTACTTCACTGAAAAAAAAGTGAAATTGTATCTCCCTGTCTTTCTACCTGTTCTTCCCTTCCTTTCCTCCCAATTCTTAATGTAAATACCAATTCCTTCTTCAAATAAAAAACCAGGCCACAGTCATGTGAGAGTCTCTTAGTGGCCCATCCTTTGAGTAAGTGCTGGTTAAAGTTAAGGCCGTAGCACTTTAAGGGCAATATTAGTCCACTCTCCCACTGCTATAAAGAAATACTTAAAACTGGGTGATTTATAAAGAAAGGAGGTTTATTTGGTTCATAGTTCCTTAGGCTGTACAAGAAACATGACTGGGGAGGCCTCAGGAAACTTTCAATCATGGCAGAAGTTGAGGGGAAGCAAAAAATATCTTACATGGGGAACAGGAGAAAGAGAGAGAAGGGGGAGGTGCCACACACTTTTAAACAGCCAGATCTCATGAGAACTTACTCGCTATCATGAGAACAGCAAGGGAGAAATCTGCCCCCATGATCGCATCACCTCCCACCAGACCCCTTCTCCAACACTGGGGATTATAATTCGACATGAAATTTGGGTGGAGACACGAATCCAAACCATATCAGGCTGATGGGGTCAGTAAAGCACTTGGTAAATATACACAGTGGCTCAACATCTGTACTGCCCTTTAAATAACAGAAATACATACATGGCACATCCATATTCCTATATAAAGATTAAGCCATATCATCTGACAATTGCAAAAACAGGGTAGATCTATTCTGAAGTGTACTGATGTCTTTTTGTGTCTACAAATATCTATTATTAACAAAAATTTTATATTTGTACATGAGGTCATTTATGCCCTAGCAGATTTCATAGCCACTGTGCTTAGAAAGAAAGAAAATGTATATAAGGAGAGAAATAGCAACACAAGTGAGATAGGATACTGACTCCTAACAGTGTGTGACACAGGAATTAGAGCTAGCACTAAGAGCCAGGTTGTAATATTTACACATCATAGGTTCATGTATGTGTGTGTGTGTATAAAATATACATATTCATTATATGTATGAATAAAATGTATGTATAATATATTTTTTATATATGTGTATATAATATGTGTGTGTATATATATATATAAAGTATTTTATGTCCATTCCAATTAGCAAGCTTTTATTAAGTGGCTAAGTTGAATGCTGTGTGTATCTCGGAGGCACCAAAGGAAGGAGGCCTGGTGGAGCTCTGGCCCCTGGTTAATCTCTCCCAGCACCTTCTGGATTCATACTAAAGAAACACACAATCAAAGTATAAAAACAGTGTGTTTTGCTGTGCTATCATTGCTGAATAGAAGTTCATTTTCAGGCAGGTCTCGGACCTAAACCACTTGTTTAGAAATTCTGTAGTTTGTATCCCTGGGCCCGAGATGCATGAAGATGAAGAAGACACGATCTTCAAGGAATTTGTTTTGAATTTTCCTGTCCACACACGCATGGGGATTTAGTCTGTTGCTCACAGGGAAAACATCACGTCAGGGGATAGTCTCTAAGAATTGTGTACAATTTCTGTAATGAGAACACATCACTGAGACTAAAATAATAATAACTCAGCACAATGGGTCTCTTGGACACATGCATGTGGTCTCAGGAGCTCAGTTATACATGAACTGCATGAAGACGTTTAGCCTCACCTTTACTATGCCTTGCTTCTCAGAACCAAAGTTATCATGATTTCAAGGTTTATAATTAGATGAGAATGTCTCAGTTTCTTGCTCTCAATAGGTACTGAGGTTGTTTGAATCATCCATTATTTGCCATTTAAGCTTCCTCACATAAATCCACACAGCAAAATGCAGTTTTTCTTATTTCATGTAATCAATTGTCTGTGTCATCTCCAGAAATGAACAATTAATATTATCGAAGTCTCAGGGTCAGGTTTGTGTATTCTTAACTATATGCATATATCATATTCTCTAGTAAATATGCTTTCAAAAATATCATGAATTGTCTGTCAAGAGTCTACTCAAAAAGATCGCTGAGCCTCACTCTGATGCTCCTTAAGACTCACTTTATCCTAGACCAGCCGTGGCAGAGCTGCCACTCTTTACCCCTGTTCACTCCATCCCCAGAAAACTCATTTAACTTGCTAATTCAAAATCAATACTTGCAACCTAGACAGATACTATTATTGGCTTCAAAAAAGATTATTACATTTTTATCAATCCAAAATCTTTTGTACACCTGCTTAGTCTTCTGCCTTAAAATCTCTTTAAAAAACAAATGGGCCTAATTCTTCCCTCAGATCTACCTAAAGGCAGCACAGCACAAATTCCAGTTGCCATTGAAAAGGATTTAAATGGAGATGGCCCTTTACTCAGTCTTTCTTTGTGGATTATACCACAGAAATCTTCCAGGGTCAAATTTAAAACACATTTGTTTGACTCTGCCAAGTTGGGTATTATTTTGCAATTTTAGTGCTTTTTTTATTTCTCTGTAGAAGTGTTTTTCTGTCTTCACCCTTTTACTTCTTTCTGTCTCTAATATCTACTTTCAGCAAAGACAGTGAAAAAGGATGGGAAATTCAAAGTGGCTCTGATCTTGTTTAAAAATATTATAGTTATTTCTATAAAAACTATTCAAAAGCTTTCAACATCATTACCCATCTTACCCCATTGTTATGGGTGAAATAATATTGTTTACGGAATTATTCAAACTATCCTAAGAAGTGAATCACATAATAGTGGTTGGAAGTATGTATCCCTATCTGTAGCAATTTTAATAGCTTTGAACTTGCTAACCTGGTGCTGCCCAAAATCTGTCATAGAGACAATGTAGCCCTCCTTTGAAGTTACATCATTTCTTCTCAAAGGATTAATAGTACTTTCATAATTTTTGTTTTATTAGATTCTTTATCTTAGCAGATCAGCAAATGTAAATTGCTCTTAAATGTAAAGGCTACTCCTTATAGCCTAGCCTGGTGAATATCGAAGCAGAGTTAAGTGATTTGTGCTCCCAAACACATTTACCGGAAATGGAGGATGACCAGGTGCTAGCAGCCTGAAAGTCCAAACTCTCTATCAGCATGGTAAAATTTGTTTCACGTTGAACCTCAATTCTCAGTCCTGGTTTAATTGAAGTCTATCAGATAGCACATTAGACGACTAATGGCCCATTCCTAAAATGAAGGCCTACCCAACAGTTTCATTTATAAAACTTCTTTAGGAATTCACTCAGAGGACACCTGATAGCTCTCATTAAGCAATGCTTAAAATTCTCTGAGGAACACCATTTCCTACCTGTACTTTAAATTACAACCTTTAGGAACTCTATGATAGTGACCTCACATTGGGTGCTAACAGCGATCCAGCACCATGCTGAGAACTTCACAGACACTGTTTCAGTGGATCACTTCAGCTGCTGTGAGGTTGATATTATTTTCCCTATATTATGTGTTTAGAAGTCTTATAGAAAGGTTCAGTAACTTGCTTATTTTCATATATTTCATCATGTTCACAAAGAGTTCATAAACTCTTCCTGGGAGTTTCCTCATTTGCATCATGGGAACAATAATACTTACCTCATAAAACTTAAAATCGTGTTCTCATCAATCGGGGAGCAATCCAAAGATTGACACACAGTAAACTAGAAGTAAATGTGAAGAAATATTTTTTTTCCAATGAGTTTATGGAAATTTATTCCAGTATATCAGTCTCCAAATTCAGCCGCAGGTTTTAAAAAGGATATGTGGTCCAGACTGCTCTTTCAGAACTAGCCTAAAAATCACCTTCCAGATCACCTTATAACAGCATTTAGTGTACATCAGAGTCTCACTTAAAATATATTATCTCTGTTTGGTTTGAACTTGCACAGCTCATAGCAAAAGTGCTATATTATAAAGGCTTATGTTGGAGCAACTAAAAACACAAGAAGGAGAACAAAATTCTGCATAAAATCACTGCCTGAAAAGAATGAACATCACGGGCAATGGGCTCTATACTCACCCTCATCATGGCCTTGTTTGTAACCAAAGGCAAGTCACTCCAACGTACGTGAGTCTCAATTTTATGAGACAGTGATTGACTAGAGGATGCTAGTCAAAGTTTTTTCAATTTCTCTAAGTAATTTTTGTTAGGTGATTGAAAGGAAACAGTAGCCAGGCCATCATAGAGGGGCATCAGTCAGCATGAGGGGTGAATGTTTTCAGTGTAGAAGTAAAGCACATGTCCCAGAAGACAAGTCCACGTGAGTCTACAGACTTGGCAAAGCACCTCTGAGTGATGGGAAGGAATGCATTTTGGTTTTTTCATTTCTATTTATACACATAAGTAGTAACATCTTTAAGAGTAACACTTCAGAATTCTTATGAAGAATACATAAAAGACTATTTGTGATTTTGAAGATAATATTTGAAGAAAATGTACATTGTTGTCAGATTGTTTTAAATCAATGTTTAGCTATCTTTGGCAAAGGGAAAATTGTGAATAACATGGTATGCAGCTGTGTATGGAAAAACTAAAAATGGAACTGTAATTGGGTCTTAAATTGGAAACACAACTGAGTTTTGTTAACAATTTGAGAGTGATATTAACTTGTTTTATTCACTCCTTAATTGTGTATATATGTGTCAGAGAATTCAGCAGGGAGATGGAGAAAGAAAAAAGAGAAAGACAGAGAGAAACAGAAAAGTAGAAAGGGGAATTAAAAACAGGGGAAGGAGAGAGAAAATATATGACAACTAAACACAGATATCATAGTTCTTATGTGGACCTCTTTCTGTTTACAGTTAGACTGTTTCCTAGAAAGGGAAAAATCACTGGAGTCCTTTCAAATTCAACTAAAAAGACAACATCTTAAGAGAAACCTATGACATCTTAGCTGTATGAATAATCTAATAGTGCACTAGTCCTACCACAGCTTTCAATAATGGGCACACAAATACAAAATCAACGAAAAGCATTACAAAGTCCTATGAGATAAACGACTATGAAAACTACACCCAACTATACAATCTAAGCACATGGAACAGATTTATTCTTATTACCTGAGTTCAGTAATGATTACTGAGTGGCCATAAATATTTCCATTTAGACTATATCCAAATGCAAACAGGCCAGCTTCCCATGCCGATCCACAAGGATCTTCATAACTAGAGCTTGAACACAAGTCAATATCATGGTAGTGATCTAAGTAGTAGAACACATTCTCTAGGACAAGTTTATTTCATGGCAAAAAAAAGTCAAGTGTTGGTACTCATGTGTTCCCTTTAAGTCACATACATTCAGAAAGGAAGAAATTAAGGAATGCATTGACCTTTGTCACAATTTTGGATATTATCACATTGGTCCCTAAATGGCTTCCAAGTCCTAAGGATTCAAGTTGACTCTTTTTTATTTCATTTTTAAATTACTGAATTAGTTTGCATCATAATGCAGGAGCTTGTGGTCAGTTCTTTAAATCTACCCAAATGGTTCTGATTCAGTAGATGTGGGTTTGCACTCAGGAATATACAGTTTTAATGAGTGGGTACTCTAAAACCTAGATTTCATAGACTGTACCCTTAGAAACAGCTAATGCTTCATTTCTCAGTTTCCTGCCAACTGTAAAATGTTTGGGCCTTGCAGAACAAAAAGTAGTAAAGGGAAGATAGAGTATAAGTGAGTAAAGATACAGAGGCAAACATGTTATAAAAATAAGTGAAAGACTCATTCATTCATCAATACATGCTGCCAAAATGCCAAGTGCAGTACACATATTGGGTGAAAATGAGATAAATGAGGGCTCCCACTTTGCTGGAGATGGTAACTTATAAGCAAATAATTTTGAGAGTAATTTAAGTGTGATAATGGAAACATGTTTTCATAGAAGAGGAGAGTTGAAAAGTCATCAACTCTGTCAGAGAGAAAAAAAGTCTTAAATCTAGATTAGAAGGGATCTAGATTAAGAGGAGGAAATAGAGAGAGGAATCAAAGCAACTCACCCACAGAAAGAGAGAGAAGAAAAGGAAAGTAGGAAGAAAGGCCATAAACTAGATAGACCCCCATGAGAAAGTGACAAACACTAAATTTTGTGCTAGGTCTATCAATTCAATATACCTACAAGGCTTAAATCTTTTTGTCTTTTTCATTCAATTTCTACCTGTCAAAATTTATATGATACTTAGTTCTTTGGAAAATTGAATCTATATTTCATTTAGTTAAAGAAGCTAGATTACTATTGTATCTAGGTAACTAAATAATAATACTATTATCTTTTTTTTCTGTAGTTACCAGCTTCCAAATACTGAGGTTTACTATTCATTTGGAATTATTTGGAATCTGATAACTATTTTCATTTGTTGTTTTCTTCTTGAATGCTCCAAAACAAAACCTTTTAGACAGTTTTCAAACACTTGACAATCACTTCACGAAATTCCATTCTCTTATCCTGCAAACTAAACTTATAGCAAAACTGGACTCCGATATGTAGTCGAGGGGTCAGGGGGCATGGTGTGATGTGTGTGGTATATGTATACCTTTTAAAAGACAATTTGATTGTTACACCTGTGCGTGGAAACAGTTTAACATTCTAAAGTTGTAAATGACATAAATCAAAATGCTGTTCCATTGGCCAACGGAATAGAATAGAGAACTCGAAAATAAGACCGCATACCTACAACCATCTGGTCTTTGACAAATTTGATAAAAACGAGAGATGGGGAAAGGATTCCCTATTTAATAAATGGTACTGGGAGAACAGGCTAGCTATATGCAGAAAATTAAAACTAGAGTCCTTCCTTACACCTTATATAAAAATTAACTCAACATTTTGGGAGGCCAAGGCAGGTGTATCACCAGAGCTCAGGAGTTCAAGACCAGCCTGGCCAACATGGTGAAACCCTTTCTCTACTAAAACTACAAAAATTAGCCAGGTGTGGTGGTGAGTGCCTATAATTCCTCCTACTCAAGAGGCTGAGGCAGGAGAATCACTTCAACCGAGGAGGCGGAGGTTGCAGTGAACCAAGATGCACCACTGCACTTCAGCCTGGGCAACACAGCAAGACTCTGTCTCAAAAAATGTTTCTTAATTAAATCAAGATGGATATAAGACTTAAACATAAAACCCAAAACTATAAAAACCTTAGAAGAAAATCTAACCAATACCACTCAGGACATAGGTACAGACAAAGATTTCATGATGAAAACGGCAAAAGCAATTGCAACAAAAGCAAAAATTGACAAATGGGATCTAAACTAAAGAGCTTCTGCACAGCAAAAGAAACTATCATCAGAGTGAACAAGCAACTTACAGAACGGGAGAAGAATTTTGCAATCTATCCATCTGACAAAGGACTAATATCCAGAATCTACAAGAAACTTAAATTTACAAGAAAAAAACAAGCAACCCCACTAAAAGTGGGCAAAGGACAGGAACAGGCACTTTCAAAAAAGACATTCATGTGGCCAACAAACATATGAGAAAAAGCTCAACATCACTGATCATTAGAGAAATGCAAATCAAAACCACAATGAGATACCATCTCATACCAGTCAGAATGGCTATTATTAAAAAGTCAAGAAACAACAAATGTTGGCAAGGTTGTAGAGAAAAAGGAACACTTTTATACTGTTGATGGGAAAGTAAATTGATTCAATCATTGAGTAAGACAATGTGGCAATTCCTCAAAGATCTAGAAGTGGAAGTACCATTTTACCCAGTAGATACCCAAAGGAAAATAAATCATTCTGTTATAAAGATACATGTGCACGTATGTTCACTGCAGCACTATTCATACTAGGTAAGACACGGAATCAACTCAAATGCCCATCAATGACAGACTGGATGAAGAAAATGTGGCACACATACACCATGGAATACTATGCATCCATAAAGGAACAGGATTATGTCTTTTGCAGGGACATAGATGGAGCTAAAAGCTGTTATCCTCAGCATTAGTAATGGAGGAACAGAAAACTAAAGACCACATGTACTCACTTACAAGTGGGAGCTGAACAACGAGAACATATGGCTGTATTGAGGGGAACAACAGATGCTGGGGCCTGTCGGGGGAGCAAGGGGAGGAAGAGCATCAGGGAGAATAGCTAATGGATGCTGGGCTTAATACTTAGATGATGGGTTGATACGTGCAGTAAACCACCATGGCACACGTTTACCTATGTAACAAACCTGCACATCCTGCACATGTACGCTGGAACTTAAAATAAAAGTTGAAAATAAATAAAAAACAAAAATGCTGTTAATTTGCTAAAGGTTTTCCTTTTGGCATTATTGTTTTTACACGGTTCAAAAAAAAAAAAAAAAAAAAAGGTTCAGTTCTATTAACCAAGTGTAGAAAAAGCATCTTATAAGAAAAGCAAGAAAGTAAATCTTTCTTTTTTAATTTTTTATTTGTAAAATAGTTTTTATTTACTTTCCTTACATAGAATTCATGTACATGTATATATAGTTCATATATATGTATTTTATATAAATGAATAACTGTGATAATATGCATGCTTAATTTTAAACGAGCAATTTTTTTTGTCTTTTGGATTCGCTGTCCCATTTTCCTCTTCCTTACTATAGCAACACATTCCATTATCTCCATTATTTGATAACCTGTATCAAAGCCTAGTGTCTTTCTCCATGGCCATAGAATATTTTATAGACATATACCTACACTCATAGACAAGCACACACATATATCTGATTTTTAAAATTGTTTATCATATTGTGTCAGACAGACTTTAATGTGTTCCCCATAATTCTCACCTTCTGATATTCTCACCCTTGTATAATTCCCTCACCTTGAGTAGGAGGGAGATCAACTTGTTTCTAATAAATCAAGTACAGGAAAGGTGATTGAGTATACATGATTACGTGTATGTGATTATGTCACATAAGATTACAGTGCCTGTCTTGAGGAATGGCTTTCTCCCTCTTACTGCTTTGAGGATGCCAGTGGTCACGTTAGGAAAGCCCACATGGCCCGAACTGGGGGCAACCTGCAGCTGACAGCCTGCAAGAAACTCACACTCTCAGTCCAACAACCTACAAGAACTGAGTGCTGCCAGCAGTCATGTGAATTGAGAAGGGGATCCTTCCCCAGACAAGCCACAGCTAACACCCTGATTACACAGTCTTGTGAGAGGTTCCACTTAAGCCCTAACTTCTGACTCACAGAAACTGTGAAATAATAAAATTGTGATGTTTTAAGCTGCTAAATTTGTGATAAAATTGTTATTATGCAGCAACAGACAACTAATGTACATAGAAAGTAAGATTATATCAATAACAGTAAAAGATAACTCTGCCTCAGTTTTGCCTGAGGCGTGATGACTTGTTCATATAAAGGGAATAAACAAAGTAGAGGATTGAAAAGCAAATTTCAGGCCATATTCCAAGCAGGGTACAAAAGGGTGGAGATTGAAGAGCCCAGAGTTGAAGACTGAAGATTTCACTGGAGAGAGCTACCAATTAGCTGAGAATGCCAACTGCTGCTCCCATGGGAGACTGGATAGAAGGGCTTGATCTCTCGTCTCAAGCCTAGTGAGTGGGATTTCAGAGAAACCAGTGGCAGAGCTTGATATGTGAGCCCAGTGCTGACAGGGACAAAAGGTGAGAGAGCTGCTGAAGGAGACTGGGTCAGCAGAATAGAGAGCTATGATTGGAAATACACCATGGTCTGTCATCAGAGGGCCAGGGGTGTATCTTTCCCATGAACAAGACATGAACTACAGAAGAGAGGGCTGGTGTGGCACTGTTGTGGATCCTGCCCAAGAGGGCTTTTGGGAGTGGTGAAGAGGCTTCAGCAGAGGGACACTGAAGTGGGCACCCAGATGCCCAGGGGACTAGAAAGAAATTGGAAAACAGCAGACCAAGAGTTGTATGAGCTCAAATCAAGTGAACTGCAAGGAGACATACTCAGTGATAGGAAGTTCTCTAAAGAACCCACAAACCATTCATTAGAAATAGAGTCAGCTTTAAACATTTGCCAAGCCTGGAAAGTACCAAGTCAGGACAATTTAGTCACACGAGATCTTTCCTAATCCTTTACATACCTCTCCTCCTCTCTTCGTCTACTACCAGTCTTTGATGCTGGAGGACTTAGAAACCAGACCTAACCAGTCGTGGCCAAAAGGGCGGAAACATAGCCAGGGAGAGAGCCTTTTCTTCAGCACCAGACCAGAGCTAGGGAGACTAAAAGCTTTAACTTTGAACGAAGTCTTTAATTATCATATCGACTGGACACATTAATTACTAAACTGGATCTTTTGTAAGCTCAAATGACTGAAAGACATTTTATTTTCTAACAATGAGCAGAAATTGTGAGTTTGCCCTAGATTTTGCCCAGTGGCTGGAGAACTTCTAGAGCTCTACTAAATCTGTAAGAGCAGTTATGGGTAGAAAATGCTGTTTATAATTGCAACCTATAAATTCATTTTCAATGTTATTCTGCTCCCTTTTCACTCAACTAAAACTTCACGGAGGTTCTCACAAGTCATTTCACATAACTCCAATCCATTTATTCATAATGGTTCAAGTGCATGATAAATCAATTTGACCTGTTGATAGGCACACTCTTTTCCTCCATCCAGTTTTATTTGCTACTTTACTCCTATGAAGAACAATTTTTTATATTAAACATGCAGCAATTAATACTCATGTATATATATTTTTTTAAATACTGATGCTATTTATTTCTAAGAGGTATTTCCAGTGATAAAATTTGTTGGTTGAATGATATCTATACATACATATATCCATAAAGGCATAAACACTTCACATTTCTTCCAGTAGTGAACAAGTGATTTTTTACCATGTCTCAACCAGCAGTGTAGGTTAAAGATATTTTCCATTTTTTGCCAGTCTAATGGGTACAAAATGATATTCACTAATACAATGACTTCTATTTCTTTGAAGAGAGACAAATTTGAAATTTCATTTTATATAACACCAACTCTTAGATTAAGAGTGTTTTTAAAAAGGTATACTAAAATGTTTACCTAGTCTTAATAAATCTTAGAACAAAAGAAGTTTGATTGACTTACCAGGGTCACACAGTTCCTTATTGGCAAACCAAAATAGCATTGCAACTGTGGTCTTTTGTCTTTCAAGGCAATTCTCCTTAAATTATAAAGCCATTCTTTAGCAGGAAAAGATTTGATTAATGAATAAAAAAGAGGTATAATTAATAATTGCAAGTGTTTCAAGAAGGTAGATAAAGAGCACTATGAGCTGAAATAAGTGGAGAATAGAAAGAGTGAATATTTGGAAGGAGTTAAAAAAAGTTATTTGAGGGATAATAAGTTAATAAGCATGATGTAAAGTTTCTCTAATGTAAATGGCAAAGATAACATCGTGAAGATAAGTTTAAAACAGATCTTACTTTCAATGTCAGGTTAAGATAGTTGTACTTTATGTTATAAATGAAGATGAAGCATTTTGAATAGGAGCATAGAAAAATCAGCAGTGTTGTAGAATAAATGATATGGAATATGTATATAGAACAGTTTTTAAATTACATATTTAAACAATGTATTCTTTCTTCATAAAAAGTTATTTTTTTAGTTTCTGATATTTAAGTGTCATCATGCAAACATACATACACAAATACATATTCTCTACATCTTTCAAAATAATTATTTGACTACATTATTTTTCCATAAAGATGCTGGATATGTTACCTCTTAAAAGGCTAATCAAGCTGTTTTTATAATTATATTTTTCTTCTAACATTATTCCCAAGATATGATACAGAACATAGATAATTCTATATTACCTAGATTCAAAACTTTCTTAAAATAGTGAAAGAAAAGTAAAAGAAACAAGAAGTCAGACATGAAAACTAAAGACTGAGGAGTTTATAAGATTGTGTTAGGAAGCATGGAGTGAATCTGCTGTAGAATGAGACATCCGAGTATATTCGACTGATGAAACACAAATAAAAATGAGCTCTGTTTCAATGGAGTGTACTCAACATAAGGAATTTTTATCCCTTAGAGATACTTGTGAAACTAATCTCAGGAAATGATTAGAATTCATGCATGAGAAATTTATAATTTAATTGCAAATTCATACTTAATATGTGCCAAAGATTTTGGTATATGCTAGATAATCAAGCTTATGAAACATGATCTCTTATTCAATTTTCTGTTGCTATAACAGAACACCACATATTGAGTAATTTATTTAAAAATGAGATGTATTGGCTCATGGTTCTGGAGGCCGAGAAGTCCAAGATCAAGGGGCCACCCCTGGTGAGGTCAAAACATTATGGAAGGTCTCACGCAGAGAATACACACACAATAAAGAAAATTGGGCTGAATTCATTTTTTACCAGGAGCCTACTCCCAAGATAACGGCATTAGTCCATTCATGAGGGCTCTACCCTCCTGACCTAATCACATTTTAAGGGTCTTATCTCTTAACACTATAAAGATAGCGATTAAATTTCGACAAGAGTTTTGGAGGAGACATTTAAACCACAGTGCATGGTCTTCACTTACAGATGTGTTAAAATTTATAAGATAAATAGATGTTTAAGTACACTACTTATTATTAGCAGCACTTACTGGTAGAACATCACCCTTGTCATTGTCAAAGATAAAATATTGAATAGATGAGAGTCTCTCAAAATGATTGTTTTTTTTCCTATTTTATTAGAGTGAGCAATGTCAATGTCAATGTCTTTCCCATTATGACATTTTAAAAATGTAATTTATGTTTTCAAAAAAGAATGTTTTTCTTCCTTCTGTAAACTTGAATGATAGTTATCATCTGTACTGCTTATTTAATGCTGATTACCTGATGCCTTTCGTTCAGTCATTTAACAAATATTTGGAGCATTTATTATGACCCAGGCACTATGCTGAGCACCTTTTTATATTTCTGGTTATATTTTTATGACTATAAATTGATAGCAATATCCAACCCTTAACTAAAATTTAAACTCTGCCAGATGAAAGAAAAAATATATATGTATTACCCACTTGTACTATGATTTATTGCATCTAACACCCACATATATGTGCTCTTTAAGTGTAGTATAACATCTGGCATCAAGCTGCTGTGATTCAAATTCTGGGTCCACAATTCACTAGCTATGTGATTTTGAGCAAGTTATTTGACCTGCGCCTAATTTTGTAGTCTGCCAAATCAGAATAATAAAGTATATATCTCCGATAGGTTTATAATGACTGATGATACCTGGCATAGTGTTCAGTGCATAATTGGTGTTTAATCAATGTCAGTTATAGGTAGTAAAGTAGGAAGATATTTTTAAAGTTTTTAACCTAATGTGGACCCTTACATTCAGAATACACTAGAAATGAAGGTATCCTTGATAAACCCAGTGATCAACAGAAATGCTATGAAAAAACGGGCAGGTCATGGGGCCTTTTGGGAACTTATTTTCTTATCCGTAAAGATTTATAAAGTACATGAAATTTTTTCTTAAATCTATTCAAATATTACTTTTATAAAGTTTTTCACTGAAGCAGAGTACCCACAGAGTACTGCGGCCTCTAGTCATGAAACATAGTACCGATCTGACATACAGAGTGCAAAAGTTATATGATGATTTAGGTGCCTGTTTCCTTTGAGCACCCACTGCCCATCTCATTAAGGTGACGAGGCATGGTTAAATAAAACTTATGAAAGAATGAGATACACCAAAAATAAGCTATCATTTATTACAGAAGGCAAAATATTGAATTACTGTAAAAGAGATAGGTTACCCTCTCACAAACAATGAGATGTTATTCATTCAAGATACACTTGTTAACACAATGCTTTCATCATAGCGATTCAGGAAAAAGTAACTGCCAAATATTTTCTCAAATGCTTTAAGAAAATAAAAACAAACTCTTTGGAGGGCAGATGTTGGCTGGTTGGTGCCTGTTCTTCTCTCTTTTCCCTTCGTCTCTGGCCATAAATCACATAGAGCCCAATCTTTAACTTTACAAGTGTTTGTCTTTTAACATTTTACTATGAAGAAAAAATGAAATTTCTTAAACCCCTATAGTCTGTAGGAGTCTTTTTCCTAATAAAATGCATTTGAGTCATTTGTGCAAAATACACCTCAGTGTCCTCACAAATAGTAAAGGGCAGTAACAGTGTTATCTGGATCTCATTTCCACTGCTCTTCCTAGCTTAACTGCAACAAATTCCATCATCCTTTCCAATTTGATTGTCTGTATCAAATATTTTTGAATCTGAATCTATGCCTTGGAGGGAAACCTTGCTTCATGGCCTCAATATAATTATCAGCAGCCATCTATGAAGCACAGCATGTATTGTATAAATATTTGGACTGATCGTCTATTGTGCCAGGAACTTTAAAAATGGTATTGCTTCACACATGATTTGCCTTCTAAAAATATCGACAGACACTATTAACTTGACAAGAGAGGAAAAGAAAAAGAAGTAATTAGATGTGGATGAAAAAAAGGGAGTGGTATTCAGCGCTTAAAAGGCAATTTTGGACCATCACTATTTACAGGAAAATAGAAAGGGTCAGAAGCAATGGAAATCTCATAATTCAATATTCAAAGAAATAAAGCCACAGGACAGAAAAGCACTGTGATGATTCATCTTCTCTGGACATTTTTGGTTCCCTTTCTTCAAAGCTTATTGAGAGTAAAAGAAGTAATTTCAGTAAGAATAAATGAAATGAAGCATGTTAGTTTAACTTTTCCATTGGCAATCCATAAAAAAGACACAAATTAGGAGTGAGACCTTGAATGAGCTACTTTACCTCCTTCGCTTCAGTTTTCTTAACTGTAGGATGTGTGTATTGACTAGACGGTGGTCATTATCTATGCCAGCTCTAATTTCTATGATTTGTAAATGCATGGCTGATTTAGCTGTCATGAGAATTTAGTCATCCAAACAACAGATTAAATTAGCTATAGCAATTTCCTAAATCTGTGAAGCTAGTATGTTGACTTTTTTCTTTTTCAATTTGAGAGCAGGTACTGTTTATTAACTGACCAGATTAGAAAAATAATCAAGGTAGACACCTTAGCTCATTCTTCTAATAAGCCTGTTGATCTGGTCTTCCCTGTTGCCAACATCTCCACCTTCTACAAAATGGGTGGTCTTTTTCTTCACTCCACCTCGTGCAGAAGATAATTTGAAGTGCCACAGGAAGTTATTTGCCTCTTTGAAGCGTTTCCAACAGTATAGATCTCATGAATCAGATCCTCCATGCAGATGATGCCATATTTACCAAGAGATCGAGCAATCAAAGCGTTATCTGTCAAAGCAATTCACTTCTTATTGATTTTGCCATAACCACGCTTGTAGATCAGCTCATTTACTGACTTCAGATTGGGTACCCCATGCAATATATGGCTCTACAATCCCCAGCGTGTTAATGGAAGCCTTGTTGAGCTTCACAGAGTTTCCATTGAAGATCTGACGAAGGCGAAGAAGCTGCAATACCTTTCGGACCTCTGGACTCACGCCATTGATACCTCTGGTCCTGATGACAAACGCCAATTTGGGTTCAGCAGGTACATAGAAGTTGCCAGCTTTTCTTGCCATCCTCGCCATTCGAATTTCAGTTGTGTACAACTGCCTATATTCCTTGTGATAGTACTTTGCTTTTTCATAGATAAGCTTCCTCCTAGGCTTTCGAAGCATCTTTTGGGCAAACTTCTTTCTCAGGCGCTTGATCTTCAGCTCTGCGAAATTCCTTCGCTTTTTCTTAAGGGTTTCTGGCAGAGCAGGAACCTTCTTCTGCTTCTCTTCTACACCCTCCATGGTTCCAGTCTTAAAAAGAGCGACTTTTTTCTTAAACTGATTTGACTTTTCTATTAGTTGAAGATAATGTACGTGTAAATAAGGGGAAACTGGTTTAGCTTCAGAGACCTGGGTTAAAACAATTCCTAAAAGAACCAATCAATAATAAATGATATGAATACATGATGGAGTGAGATTCAGTGTTTGAAATATAACTTTGAAGACATCAGTGTTTACATGAAAGAGAATTTGTCATAAGCAAAAGGGGATACATGATTATAAAAATCAACTTTTTCTTTTTATCAAGACAAATTTCAAATAGCATCAACCAAAACTGTATATCTGAGAGTGAAAGGGAAGAAACCAGGGGAATTAATCAGAAAATCAAACATAGTATAAATTCAAAAATATGAATGAATATTAGGTTGATCTACTATTATGATGAAATAGGTTTGGGAGGATGAGGGTGGAGGATCCCTTGAGGCCAGAAGTTCAAGACCAGTCTGAGTAAGTTGGTGAGATATTGTCTCTACAGAAAATAAAAATATTAGCTAGGTGTGGTAACATATGCCTGTGGTCTCAGCTACTCGAGATGCTGAGGCAGGAGGATTCCTTGAGCCCAGGAATTGGAGGAAGCAGTGAGCTATGATAACCTCGCTACATTCTAGTCTGGGCAACAAGGCAAGACCCTGTCTCAATTAAAAAGGAAGAAGAAAAGAAAGAAAAGAAGGAAAGAAGAGAAAGAAAAGAAAGAGAAAAAGAGAAGAAACAGTGATAAAGAAAGAAAGAAAGAAAGAAAGGTGAAAGAGAGAGAGAGAGAAAAAAAAGAAAGAAAGAAAAGAAAAGAAAAGAAGAAAGAAAGGTTTTTATTCTCAGTCTGAGCATGTCCCTATGCAAAAATAGAATTCTTGAGGTTTTCATAGATGCTTCTTCATTCTTAATGATTCCCCACTCTCATGACTCATCAGCAATCAATAAATCAATAAGAAATACATTTTTCAGCTGGGCACGGGTGCCGCCTGTAATCCCAGCACTCTGGGAGGCCGAGGAGGGTAAATCACAGGGTCAGGAGATCGAGACCATCCTGGCTAACACAGTGAAACCCAGTCTCTACTAAAAATACAAAAAATTAGCCGGAAGTGGTGGCGGGCACCTGTAGTCCCAGCTACTCGGGAGGCCGAGGCAGGAGGATGGCGTGAACCCGGGAGGTGGAGCTTTCAGTGAGCTGAGATCCGGCCACTGCAGTCCAGCCCAGGCGACAGAGCAAGACTCCGACAAAAAGAGAGAGAGAGAGAGAGAGAGAGAGAAAAGGAATACATTTTTCATTTCTAATACCCACTGCTACCTCTCCTCCAATGAAGGCCTCTTTGAGGAAGCTCCATTGCCTCAGCCTCAGACTGCTTATCTTCTACTCTATAAAGAAATATTTACATAACTTCAGTCCCAAAACCCTACCTAGGAAAACTGAACAAGTGGAAATGGTTGACTTAAATTCATGCTTATTGACTTTTTTTACAATTCAAACATAGAATGGGGTTGTAGATGATACAAGTATCAAAATTTGATGTGGTTAGGTTGAACAGTGGTTTACCCACCAACAAACAAGACACAGACCCTGACCAAGGAGCTCACAGTCTATGACATTTATGGAGACAAACTGTAAATATATAAAACGTTTTAAAAGTAGTCATTCAAATGTAATAAATGGATACTTAACTACACACACCCAGACACACACACACACACACAGAGTTATTTATCTCATTGCTTTTTGTGTTATTTATCAAGAAATATTGCCATCAGCTAACAAGTTGGAAAAAAAATAACTCACAAATTTGACACAAAATTTAAAGCAGCTCGTTATAATCAAGGGTCTGACTTTAAAACCTTTCAAGCCAAATTTATCCCTCATTAAAGGAAAAAGTTTGAAATGTTTGCTATCAAATATTGACTTAATTGCTATCAATATCAGAAATATTGATATTTAAATTCTCATAAACGTGGGCTGAAAGCATTATCAAAATCGTGTCTGAACAAGTTGTAATCATAATGTAGGCTAGTTTTTAAGACTGAAAAAATAAAGTAGGGATATTCTCTTCACAATTAATACCAGAAGTTCCTGTTACTAATAATCTTTCTGAAACTTACAAAGAACAGTGACAATCAAACTTGATAGGCAGTAGAGTTCCTACAACAGAGTTGGGCCTAAGTTAGGCACTCAATAATTACGTGTTGATAAATAAATGTTCAAGTAAATGAACTTAATGAAAGAACACTAAGCAAAGATTCATAAGTCTCAGTTCTACTGAAAATCCACATCATCTCTTGGAGATTTTATTTCTTCACATGTAAAATAAGAATTATTATACTTGTGTATCTCTCAAGGCTACTATAAAAATCAGAAAAAATATTAGATGAGAAAGCATGTTAGAACTAAGAGGAGATATAAATGAATCCTTTTGAGGCTAATAGAAAAAAAAGCCATATTTCTGACCACTCACAAAGAGTCAAGAGTGACTTTACTTAGTTGAAATATCCAGATGAAACTGGTGCTTGTAGAATTGAATGAATACACCTCTGGAATGTAAGCTTCACACTGATCTTTACTATAAACTGGACAAGGAGGTGACAACAGCTCCTTTATTTCTTAGATTTATTGCACTAACATAAACAGGATTGTTTCCTACATCTGGGAAAGAAGAGATTCTGCAAGAAATACATTTTGACCAAATGGTGGAATGGTCCTTGGTGTTTTTATCCAAACAAACAAAAAACCCAAAGCAATTGTGAAAGGAAACCAAAGAAAATAGCTCCTCTATTATCTTTATTTTAGGTCAAGCTATTTAGAAGCAAGTTCCTGCATTTTGGCTCAGGCCTAATGCTTTCACTCACTGAGCTTACCAGAATGGGAAAAGCTAGGGTTTGCATTCTAAATATCCACATTTGCTTTTCCTTTATATGACAAATGAAGGATCCTGACCTAGACCATAATTGCATAGTAAAAAGGATGGACTTGAGCTTGGTTAATAAAATAGGTTGATATCAGTATAGAGACTAATACAAGTACATTTATTTTAACTTTTCCAAATGTTGGAGATTCTTAAGGGAAAACTTTCAATATCTGTTATTTTATATTGATATTTTTTTCTGGAACAAACAGAATGGGAGTAATAAGCTGTCTACAGAGAAGGATCCCCAAGTATAAGGAACTCGGATTTTTTCTGTAGAGTTATATGTATCCTTTCATTTGGCAGAAGAAATTAAACCCAAGGCCTGACTCACCAATTCCTATATTAACCCGGATTACTACAAAATTCTGTTTCCTTTGAGATCCCCACAAATTCAGCACTGATCACATTTGTAGTCATGCTATACCTCAGCTCTCCTCACTATACTATGTATAATCAGAACAGCACTTGACAGGCATATGCACAATCATAGTAATTATTATTGAATGAGTAAATGAGTTTAAAAATTAATCTTAAATATTCTAAAATCTTTTTTTTCCCAATTTGCATTTAGACTGGGGTAAATCTAACTTTTCTTTGTTACTTTTGTGGATTCTTTTTCTCGTACTACGTATCTTCATATATCTTGCATCTTGGATTTGGAAGTATATTTAACACAGGAGGTTCTTTGTCATTCTTGTTTCTGTCTTTGCATTTCTCTTCATTATGTCTATAAGTAGTTTTAAAATTATGCTTCCAAAGCTCAAAAAGCTTTCATTGTATCTATAAATATATCTTAGATTACTTTCTTCTTTTCTAATTTACTACTGCTAACACATAAGAAACCAAATGATTTTCATATACGGGTATTGTATCCGATCACAGCATTGAAATTTATTTAAGTTTTAAAAGTTTCGTGATTAAAATCTTAGGTTTATTCATGTAAACTATCATATTTCAATAGTTTATTCTTTCTTTTCTAATTTTTATTCTTCCCATTTTTATAATTATTATATTGCTGAATCTCTCCAGTACAGTATAATGTTGAACAGACAAAATGATTTGTCTTCCTAACTTTAATGCAATATCATATGTACTGTTTGTTGTTCCATTATTGATAAAGACCCTTAATCAGGTTTAGGATTTACTTTATGTTCTTAGGTTTCTGGCTTATTTTTTTAATGACTGATTTCTAAATTTCATTAAATGTATCTACATCAGTCCGGATAATATTCTTTTTTAACTTAATTGGTGTTCCAATACATTGCATTGGAAATTTTTTTTTTTAATTTTTGTAAACCTATTTCCTCATGAAGTATTATTACTGTTATTATTGTCATTTAATACATAACTGAAATAATTCAAAAATTATTTCTTTAGGATTTTACATCTATATTCATAACTGAGTGGGTCTACAATTTTAATTTCCTGGATTGTCTTTTACAAGTTTTGGTATCAAATTTAAAATAGTGTTAGTGAAAAAATTAGAAAGCTTTCCCTTTTCTCCTCTACTCTCTGAAACCTGCCCTGGCTAGAGTGCAGTGGCACTATCAAGGCTCACTATACCCTGGACCTCCCAGGCTCAAGTGATCCTCCCACCTCAGTCTCCCAGGTCGCTGGGACCACAGGTGTGCACCACCATGCCTGGCTAATTTTTCTATTTTTTTATAGAGACCAGGTTTCACCATGTTGCCCAGGCTGGGAGTCTCTATTCTTTACATGTCCTTGAGTTATTGATGTATAGTTAATTTGTTATCAAGTTTTCTTTTTATATACTTTTTTCATTTCTGATATTTTGATCACACAAAGTTGAGATGAGAAATTTGTTTTATCACAGCTTTGGACATATTTATCTCCCTTCATCATTCCCTAATCAATTAGTATGGATTTCTCTTTCTCTGTAAAATAACTACTTGCAGATTATCAATAAAGTTTTCCAATAGTCTCAGGAATATTGCATGCCTATAAATTCCATGTTTAATGAATACCACTTTTAACCCTACCGTAAGATTTCTTGTAGGTAGTCTTACTATGTTACCTCATACTCCTGGGCCTAAGTGGTCTGCCTCTGCTGGCCTCAGCCTCCTACAGTGCTGGGATTACAGGTGTGAACCACTGATCCCAGCATATTCTTTGTTAAATCTTTTGTTAAATATAGTGAACCCCAAGTTTCTCTTCAAAGAATCAGTATGTCAGTATGTTCAGCTCTCTTATTCTTCAATTATCCATTTTAATGTTTAACTTCCTGGTTCTCTTCAGCTCCTCACTTCTAGTTTCAGTAAACAACTTTCCCGCCAGTCCTAATCAGTAGTTCACATCTGTTCCCCTAGTCACCTGCTCCTTCCTGACTCATCCCAGTCACCTGCTTTGACCTGAGTCACCCTTGGTTACCTGCTCTGACCTAAGTCACCTTTAGTTACCTGTTCCTAACCATCCTTCCCACCAAACCACTAATCCCACCACTCTGGTTCATACCCCTGCCCTCTTTAAAATAGCCAATTAACTTAGACTGTGCAGTCCAACCCCAGCCAATAGGGGAATGACACAGCAGTAGGGGCTACCTGGGTCAGGAATAAGAGCTCCTGTCCCTCCCCTGTCCAGGTGTGCTCTTGCCATTGTTTCATCTGCGAGGGGCACCCTTTCTGCAGAAAGTAAAAATTGCCTTGCTGAGAAAATTAAATTTATGTTTGAGTGCTATTTCTTTAAGGCACTGTGGAACAAGCATTTTGCATTTCTAACATTTTGAAACCACCTGCCAACATCACACTGCAACAATGAAACACTGTAACAACACAACATTAAATATTAAAATGTCTCAACATTAAAGACAAAGCAAGATAACCACTATTACTATTATGGTAACCATGATATTCCTTCATAACTTCACTGAGAAAAATCAAAATATCTGAAATATATTAGAAGAAAACTGAGTACCTCTTCTGTGAGCTATAAAAGACATACATAAACAAAAAAATATTTTGTCTGTTGAAAGAAAAGCTTAATGTAGTTTAATATATTTGTATAATAATATAGTAATATATAAACTAATATATAATATATTATATACTTTATATGTTTAATATATTTATATGTAACATTAATTTATATATTAATATACACATTTCACCACCAAATTGATCTAAATATAAAAATAATTCCAATAAAAATACTAATTATTATTTTTTTTGAAATGGAGTCTTACTCTGTCACCCAGGCTGGAGTGCAATGGCATGATCTCGGCTCACTGCAACCTCCGCCTCTGGGGTTCAAGTGATTCTCCTGATTCAACCTCTTGAGTAGCTGGGATTACAGGTGCATGCCACCACACCCAGCTCATTTTTGTATTTTTAGTAGAAACATGGTTTCACCATGTTAGACAGGCTGGTCTCGAACTTTTGACCTCATGATCTGCCCACCTCAACTTCCCAAGTTACTGTGATTACAGGTGTGAACCACCACGTGAGGCCAAAAATGCTAATTTTTTGTACAAACACAATCAAATATTTCTAAATAGACCTTCCTCTATTTGTTATGAGAAATCATTTATTTATTCATTTACCCATTTACTCATTAAATATTGAGGCTCTACTGTATGTGAAGCACTGTGCTAGGCAGAGGAATCACCAATGAAGACTATACTGTATAGGTTTATTTATTTATTTATTATTTTTCTTTTGAGATGCGTCTCACTCTGTCCCTCAGGCTGTAGTGCAGTGGAGTGCAGACTGGAGCTTGGCTCACTCAAACAGTCCTCCCACCTCAGCCTCCCAAGTAACTTGGACTACTGTGCGCCACCATGCCCAGCTATGTTGGGATCCGTGTGTTTCCTGAACAAAGGAAGGAACACACAAGACAACACAAGACAAGACAAACATGGCGGCTGCGCCGAACCACACGCTCTGCTTTATTTTATACCGTCGTTTGTGGAATGTTAGCAAGTCGCCAGACACATTGTTGTTTCTCTCATTCTTGTTTACATATAAACAAGCCCCCAGGTTCTGCTATTTGCAACTGAGGCCAGTCTTGTGGCTCCTTTGTCCTCCCTGTTTGCAGAGGAGGAATGCCCAGCTTCGTTTGCAAGAGTGGGACTATAATGTTAATGGGGGAATGGCCTGCTCAGTTGTAAAAGCAGATAGTCCTCTACACAGCTAATTTTTTTTTTTTTTTTTTGTATTTTGGTAGAGAGGTTTCACCAATGTTGCCCAGGCTGGTCTTGAACTCCTGGACTGAAGCAATTCACTCACTTTGGCCTCCCAACGTGCTGGCATTACAGGCGTGAGCCACCATGCCCAGCTCAATATGTATATTTAGATCTCATTTTTATGAAACATATATTCATACACAAATAGGAGATACACCAAATTGTTAGAAGTAGTTACCTCAGAGTCCTAGGAATTTTGGTAACACTTTTCTCAGTTTTGCTTATCTTTTTTTTGTTATCCTGAGAAAAATTACTTGTGTAATTTTTGTTAAAGAAAATAATCACTTTTTTGTATATGAATGAGATACATTATTTTAGAAATGCTAGAGATAAGACATAAAAAATCAATATGCATCTACATATTTGCATTGTCCATGAGGTTTAAGGAAAATATTCCTATCTTAATTTCTGCTACAAATATATTCTTGAAGAGAACACAGATGCTCATGCTTAATAAGCATAATACGAAATGTAGCTCTACCATCTGTTCATTTGCACTATATTATTTTAATAATTTTTTCTGACTTGTCAATCAATATATTAAGAAACTGAATGTGTATGTGTGTGTGTATAAAATGGACCAAATATAGGTTTTATTTCTTAGACTTGTAATACATATATACTAAATTGTGAAAAACCCTACTAGTCTGTTTTAATATGTAATTAATAGCTCTCTGCCACAATAATATATTTTTCTATCTTAGCTTTACTTTCTGATGCTTAATTCCATAAAGGCTTTAATTCTATCACCAATAAATCTAATTTTGCCCAAGTATTTGTATTGTTCTCTTTTGCCAGATAGGAAAATAAAAGCTGAAAATTTTATTCAACTTTCCCAAGACTACAAAACCTGTAAGTGTTAGAGATGAGATTTGGACTAAAGCATTCTGACTTCAGAATTAATTTTCTTAACCACCTCCTACTTTTAAGTTCCTGCATCATAATAGATATGTAATATGTTAACTGCTAACTGGTTATGCTTGTCACATTACACGAAGGGGAAAGCTATTTCCCACATGGTCTACAGTCATATTCAGGATGACCCAGAGACCAAAAATAAATATTTTAAGTAATTCAAGTTAGAATAAAAGGGAAGGAAGAAAGACATAAAGTGAGAAGGTCAATCAGATTAATACTGGAAAGGTTTTTGGTTAAAGGGGAAAGAATGTCATTTGGAGAAAAAATGAGTCATGATGTGGATGGGAAATTGACTTGGAAACAAATCACAGTTCTGAAATGATAATTCTTTGAGATTATTGTGAAGTTTTCTCTACTTAAATTCTATATTTTCTGTGTAAAATGCTTGTATTTATAAATCAAAACTTATTTTGTGAGTTAAAACCACTCTATTGAAAATAAAAAATTATTGGCTTTCCAATAGTAAAAGAGAACTTAATAGTGAACTCTAAGCTCTTCAAGTATAATTTCTATTTCTCTTTCCTATTTTGATTCAATTGTAATGCTGCTCTTCTTATTAAGTTTTTGTTGTTCTTGTTATTTTGCTTAATTTAATGAAGTTCTTCCCTCTAATTATAGGTGTATATTTTGTGCAAGTTTTTAAAAATTAATTTTTAAATCACATAGCAGGTCAAGTATTAGAAGCAATTTCCATTTGATTTTAGTTGAATATAATCTGGGATATTTTTGCTAGTTGGTTTATTATTCAGATACTTTTGATGAATAAAATACAAACTACTTTATTCTGAAATAAAATCAATGATGAAAATGTTTTAGTGGCTCATTAAATAATTATGACTTAAAAAAAGAAACAGTGTATCAAACAGCATTTGGAGGCAATAGAAATTAAAATAAATTTACAAAGAGAAAATGATTCAACATGTTTGCTATTGTATTTCCCTTCATCTAATTTGCATAATATTCCATTCTCTGTAGTCATTCAGTAGTCAAAACTCACTGTTAGGTAATAATTGAAGAAGCAACCAAGATTTAGTGTTTATGCAGATCTCATTAGCATTAAATCTTGAGCAAACAGACTTGATGTGCAATGGAAAATTTCTCAACTAAGATTTTCATAATGCATTTTGTTTTCAAATTCCTGTCCTGCTTTCAAACAGGTTACATAGAGGCACATGATTTTTCTGTGTAGTGTTTTTTACTTCTTAACTTTTGAAATATGTAAAAGTTCCAGTTTGAGTTGATTATCAAGGCTTTCTTCTTTTTCAGAAGTCAGATTTGTTCTTTCTTTGTGTGTGTGTGTATGCGAGCCTGCCTTAATAATCTACAAGAATTTTTAATTATGGAAGATTGAATTTTAGTTATTGGTAGGAAGGTAGAAGGTATAAAACATAGAACTCCATGTCCTTAATTTTAATTTATTAATAATTTGGGTTATTTTACATATAACATAGATAAATGCTTTTCTCCTCAGAAATCAAGATTTTATTTAATCGATATTTATTTAGTTTTATGATCCATGTCTACAAATCCCACAGATATCAGCTATTAATTCTAACATTTGGAAGGGCTTTTGTTTTTTGTGGGATTTGTTTGGAAGCAGGCAAGCAATTATAAAGGTGGAAACCCTAGTCACAAAAAAACTTGAAAACATACATTTTTTTTTTTTCCTTACCATCCATCTGGCTCAGAACTTGAGTTTTTAAAAGATGTTTTCCTGCCCACGAGTTGATATTAGAGTCTGATAATAATACTCTAGTTTCCTTATGAAGGCTTAATTTTTTTTTTCCTGTGAACCCTTTTAGAAGAAACTGTATTCTTTTTGGTCACATTTGTGAAAGAGGGAAACATGCATATGGTCACCAAGTCCTCAAAATATCTTTCCACTGGATATGAAGGCAGAAGATAGTTTCTTAGTTCCTTGAAGGATGACACAGAAGGATGACACTGGTTTTCAGTGAGAGGTAAAAGAGGTAAACTGTGTGTAGCTCTTATCAGTGAAGGATATTGAATAAGAAATATTGTATACCTGTGTTAGTCACTAGCAGACATAAGGTTTCTATGAGGAAGCCAGCCACTTGCTCTACAGAACACCTAGTAATTGTATTTCACCATGTGTTTCCAGATGCCAAGCAACTGTTGCTTATTTTGTTATAGATTTACTCCCTGCCAGTTTATTGTGTTTCAAACAATAGATGATGCAGACCATGGGAACTTCAGTTAAAATGTATTCCCTAAACATGTCCGGATGTCACACATAGATTTTTGGTGGGAAAACAAGGTAGATAAAGCAGTATCATTGACCATGACAAATAATATTTAAAGGTACTGAATTAGTATGAGGAAGTTTATGCTAAATTAAGATGTTTGGTTAGGGTAGGAAATGCTATCTATTTCAACATGGAAAGAAAAATAATTTCTTCTGTCTGGAGATTTAATAGACAAAATGCTCAGGTTTGCCAGGTGTTTGTCAGAGTTAAATTGTTTTTCATTAAGTTTTCATCCTTCTATTCTAATCATGTTCATTAATTTCGTATCATTCTAAGGAGTAAGACTTTTTTTTAATGTCCACATCCCTTTTGTATTACAAGAGGTGGTAAATGTATTTTTCCACCAGACTATTTCTCAAAGGAGCACCAAAGTAAATTTTATTCCAGTCTTATCAAATCATAAAAAACATGAAGATCTTTTTAAAGGAGGGCTATCATTTTATAATTTATTAACAGTAGAAGCATATCATATAGTTCTTTAATTTCTTTACTGTGACAGAAAAAACACTGGTCAGGTGTATATGGCTAATGTTAATACAAGACATTAAAATTCTTACTAACATCTGAGAAAAAGTAAATGATTTTATGTCAGATTAAATTAAGGTTTCTGCATTAAAGGTGATTAAAATAAACATTTCAGAATTTATCCATATAAGTAAAATTTCCAGGAGATAACATTTAGCTTTAAGAGTAACTAGTGCTGTTTAAAATGACCTCTGCTTAGTTTTTATATTCTTGTTGCCTGAAATTTTTATGTAATATAAAACCATACTCACCTTTCATTAGTTACTTTATATCAGTATACTCTGCATACTCAAAATAAACGCAGGCCAGCTGAGCTAATTCACAGGGTCATTTCACTGAATGTCAGGAAAACAGCTACCTAATCTGCTGGGATTTGGTTCATAGCCAAAGGAAGGCGGCAACTTCTCCAGTCTGACTGAAGCTGCTACACCACAACCAATGTCTTCAGCATTGAGAAACACAGCATGTCTCTACAGCTGGCCAAGGGCTGGATATTGTAGGTCATACTTCAGCCAAATAACATTTCTCATGAGACCCAATGTATTCATTTAAGTATGTCTAACTAGAGTGCATTTCAATTACATAGTCAATTTAAACATGTGGCCTACCTTTAAAAGATGCTGTAACTTAGGCCGGGCGCGGTGGCTCAAGCCTGTAATCCCAGCACTTTGGGAGGCCAAGACGGGCGGATCACGAGGTCAGGAGATCGAGACCATCCTGGCGAACACGTGAAACCCCGTCTCTACTAAAAAATACAAAAACAAAACTAGCCGGGCGAGGTGGCGGCGCCTGTAGTCCCAGCTACTCGGGAGGCTGAGGCAGGAGAATGGCGGGAACCCGGGAGTCGGAGCTTGCAGTGAGCTGAGATCCGGCCACTGCACTCCAGCCTGGGTGATAGCGAGACTCCGTCTCAAAAAAAAAAAAAAAAAAAAAAAAAAAAAAAAAAAAAAAAAAAAAAAAGATGCGTAACTTTAATTGAAAAAGCCTTTTAGTGGTTATTCGGTTCAAAATTTTCTTATAATTTTTTAAAAAGAAAAAGGCTTAAAATACTAAAATCTACATTTTAAATGTTAGACTATTAGGATATGGGGATGCATGGATGAGTGGATGGAAAATTAAATGGATGGAGTCAATTGTGTATTTATAAAACAAATCTTACCTTTTGCAGTGATTCATTTGTTTTCCTCAATAGTTTGACAAATTTAAACTTCTTAACTATATGGGAATGAGGCAAAGCAGAAGATTTTAAGCTGAAGAATTAAAATTCACTGTTCTATTAAAGAACTTCAAAAAAAGATAAAATATCTCTGATAATTATAATATAATCAACACAATTGTGGCTTACTTGTCTAAAAAGTCAAGTTTTATTTGAATTTTCAGGAACCTAGATATAAATAAGCCCATGAGAAATACAAGATGCCTATCTAAGGAGGAAGCACCTGCTTTTATTTAATATCCAACTTGTATTTATAAAGTGGAAAAGAGGAGGTGATATGAACTATTGGAAAGTTCTTACGATGGGCTAGGGAGTTTATTAATACAATCTTATTTGATGTACCCTAAAAATGTATGAGATAGAGTTATCATCTCTATTTTACGGTTTTGGAAATCTTAAATAGCTATGACTATAGCTATTACGAAGCTAAGAAATGAGGAGCTTTCTCATGCCATGCAGAATTCTTTTTGTTACTGTTACTGTCAAGTTAATATAAGCTTTCTCAATATGATTGGTTGAATCAATGGCTTCTGAAAATTTAGATTTTATAGATCTGTGGAAATAATTCAAGCAAGTAATCAAAAAATATTTTGGAAACCGACTTAATATTGCCAATTATTATTGGCAAAGTTAAGCCATTTTAAAAATTGTATCTATTATCACAATTCTATTTTAAAATGTAAAAAAATATAAAAAACTAAAACCTCAGAATGATAGACAGACTGTGAACTAATAAATGTAGCTTTAAGAAAATCAACTGGATTGTCCGATGCAGTCTGATTTCAAACTGGACGGGTAAAAACCTGTCCTAGTCCTCAAATTGGCATCAGGAAAAACACTGATTTAGACTATCTCTTAGGAAAAAAAAATTGTAACGTCTAACATTCTAATCACTTCATTTTATAAGGAGAAAAAGACCAGGTTATTCTACATCTCCAAAACTGATTTTAATAATCTTGACCTCGAGCTGCTTAAAAGTAGTTTTTCAACATTCAAGAAGAAAATAAAAGCTCTTCCTGGACTGAGTAGGGGCTAGAGAGAGTCAAAGAAAATGTAGTGTGCATGTCAACCAGTGTTGCAAAGAGCAGAGGCCTGGAAGAAGCACAGGCTCTACACAGATGACATTGAGTGAGGAGATCATGGCAGAGACACAGACACTGGTGCCCAACAGCCAAGTTCAGGTGCAATAGCCACTGCTTGGACAGACGCTAACCTAGACCAATAGACGGCACAAAGACCAGAGTCCTCTCTCAACGCCAGCACTATATATACATGACTACAGAAATTAGATAACCCCAGGAGAAGACCAGGAACACATAAGGGGAACTCCCAGAGGATGACATTTTGCCCTAGAAGTATCTTAAGATACTTAGAGTAACCTTAGAGGTAAACTGTTCAATTACAGAAATACAAAGTTATAGTTTAGTATATCTAAGGTGGGGTTAACATTTTTAAACCACCCACAAATATTTGAGTTAAATCTATTATTAGAAAGGACAATTGGAACTTGATATCTTGCTTTTCCTATTCTGAAGAAATATGTATGGTGAGATCAGTAAATAGCATAACTGTTTGGCTGAAAGTTAAAAGAGACTCAAAGAGAATTAGCTAATTATTCAGGTCACTTATTTTAGTCCCTTAGAGACATTAAGCAATAGTACCATCTAATTTTTAGTATATTTTCTCTGTCTTAAGAACATTTAGGAAGAAAACAGTAGTTTCAATTTTTTATAGGTTCTATTCAGAGAGGCATTAAAATCCTTAACCTATTTCTCACCGGAAGGAGAAAGGAAAGAAGAAAATTAAGTGCTGTTTGTTCATCCTTTGTAGTTCAGAATAAAGTATTGGTTATTTTTTAAATTCTACTTATCGTTTCTCTTGCCTGATTTTTCTTCTGCCTTGGACAAAGGAGGCTCCTTAAAAAGATGTTGTCATCTGAGCAAAATCTGGGTTAAGATAAATTGAATGTTGATCCTTAGTTTAGTTTTTGAATTGGCAAGTTTTAAAAACAGAGCAATTCTAAGCAAAAAGAAGTGTTTCCAAATGGTAAATTTTTTTCTTCATAATAAAAGGGCCCTGAATGTTGTATTAGTTTGTTTTCAAGCCACTAATAAGTTGTACCCAAGACTGAGTAATTTACAAAAGAAAGAGGTTTAATGGGCTCACAGTTCCACGTGGATGGGGAGCCCTCACGATCATGATGGAAGGTGAAAGGCACATTTCACATGGCAGCAGACAAAAGAAGAGAACTTGTGCAGGGAAACTCCCCTTTATAAAACCATCAGATCTCATGAGACTTATTCACTGTCACAAGACCAGCACAGGAAAGACCTGCCCCCATGATTCAATTACATTCCACTGGGTCCCTCCCACAAAATGTGGGAATCATGGGAGCTACAATTCAAGATGAGATCTGGGTGGGGACACAGCCAAATAATATAAAATGTTTAGTCTCTAACTTCTCTTTTTCCCCTGAAATTCTTTGCCTACTTCAAGGCAAACACTGATACACTGCACTACATAGTTGTGTAAGAAAAAGAGTATGGGCTCTCAAGTCACAGAATTCTAAGGTAAAATCATCTGTCTATTGGCTGAGCATAGCAAATAAAATACTTAGTCTTCTGGACCTGATTTTAAACATTTATTCTCAACATTATCATTGACAACCCTTCATTCTGCCCCAGAGTTCCATCTACAAGATGGAAAAGCAAAAACAAACTCAATCCATAGTGTTTACAATTCTTGGCCAGCAAATTCTGTGTATTAGTTAGATATTGCTGCATAACAAATCATTTCAAAACTTAGTGGCTTAGAACAGCAACCCTTTACTATAGTTCACAAATCATGGGAAAGCTGAGTGGTTCTTTAGGTCTTGGCTGGGCTCCCTCATGTGTCTGTCATCAGCTGAGTATTGACTATGAGCCAGCTTTGCTGATCTTGGATGCTTTATCCAATGTGCTTCTGTATCTGATGTGTTTATGACTTTGCTTAGGACAGCTGAGGTGACTTGGCTCTGATCCATCTGCTCTCTAATTCTCCATTAGGTTAGCCTGGGCTTGTTTATAGGAACGAGGCAGAGATTCCAAGAGACGAGAAGAGAATGACATTTCTGCTACATTCTATTAGTCAGAGCAAGTTACAGGGCCAGCTGGGGAGAAGCTGTAAAGTCACATTTCAGAAGACATGGATATAAGAAAGGGTAGAGAATTGTGACCATTTTTATCATCAACTATAGCATGTGTTTAATGTCTGGGAGAGAGGGGCAAGACATTACTGGTGCTAATACTATTAGCCAGTGTGCACTGAATATTTATTATATACTAGGTATATGTGATTATGTTTCAAAAATTACATGAAGTAAGGTTTTATTACTCCTATTTTATTAATAGGGAAACTAAGGCAATATGAGATGATATTTGTGTTGGACAAAAAATAACCTTAGCTTGTTATGAGTCCTAAGAACCAACTGTTAGAAAAAACAGAAAGAGGTGTCTCCCCTAGATTTTGATTCTAATACCCAAAATAGAAATGCTATCACCTATTTTTGTCTCTCAAATAACTGTTTTTGTTTTAATAGACTATTATAATATTGATCAGTGATATTCATACCTAAATGTCTTCTTATCTACATAACTGCTGCAGCGAATTACTACCAGTGTACTTACTATCTTTCATCTATTTTACCAGAACTTTTTGAGTGAGGTTGAACAACGGTGCCATTGACCAGCATCTATTTTTGTTTTTGTGCAAAGCACAGTTACATCAAATATATATTTTTAACAGTTCTTATCCTGATTAACTCACTTAGCTGCAACCAGTTCATATGCCAGAGGAATGAAAGAAGAAAGGAGAAGGCACAAAGTTACTGAAAGTTGAGTGGGTGATATATTAAGATAAGAATGCTGTAAACTCGCTTAATCATAGGATATAGACGGTGCCATGAAAATAATTTATCACTGTGTTATTTAGTAAGAACAAGATTTATTTTTTTAGCAGTTTACCTAGTTTGTCTTAAAATTCCATTGTTTGGCAAGCATGATTAATTTTACCCTAGGGTTCATGGAAACTAAGAATTAGAGAGATTGAGTGAAAATATCTTTAATTATAAGTCAGAAGACGGTTCTGAACCTGATTCTCCATTACAAGACAAGTGATTTTTTTACAAGCTAAGTGATCTTTGGGAGTCTCATTTTCCTCATTTATAGTATTGAAATAATGCTACCTTCTCTCCCATCCTAACTGTATTTTTGCAAAATGTAAAGTTGATAATGTGAGGACAGGGTTTTGTAAACTGAAAAGCACTAAACAGCTATAAAGCACAGCTGATGTAACAATTCGGCATACAGAAAGTTTCCCCTGCTGCACTTGCCTCCATTATGAAAGTTTAGGAGGATTCCTTCTTCAAATGTGCACTCAAGCTTGTTACTAATTTAGGCAGTGTTTTATCGTGTACATGGTAATAATATAGAGGAAAAGATCAAAACATCTATATTATTAGAAGTTAATAAAAATAGAGCCTCCATTTTTGTGGGTCTGTGCTACAGAAACGGAACAGTTATGAATCACAAATACGTGTGAGTGTATACACACACATAATTTTTCTCTTCTTTTGTAACAATTTGCCAAAGGGGAATCATGGCAGAATTTATGACCTTCTAAGGAAGGTAGAATATCAGCAATTTGATAAAAACAGAAAATGCAGCACGTGATAAATCTGAAAGGAACAATCATGCCCAGAGAGTCATCTAAAGTTTCAGGGGTCTTGCTTGGTAGAAGGGAATGTAAGTTTAGCAAAGAAAAAATAATCCGTCATTGATGATAACATCAATAGTAGCTGTTGTGTATGGAGCATGTCCTCTCTATTACCTCTTTACATGTACTGTCCTTGCTTTTTCTTAACAATATCAGTATGGAGAATTGTTCTCCCTCTACAAATGAAAACACAGACTTATAGAGGTTATATAATCTGACCAATGCCACACAGCTATTCAGTGACAGGTAAAATCCTGTCTTTAGATTCAAAGCTTATTGAGAAAATATCTATCTTATATCTCCTTTACTAATTTTATTTCCTTTACTAATTCAGTCTGATGTTATAATACATAGAGTTATTACATACCTTATATCTGTATAGTGCTTTTCAACTACATCGTTCAGTGAGAACAAAATTCTTCCTCCCATTTGGAGAAGTTTGCCTATGAAGAAGATTAAACGTTTTCAAGTGTTGAAGGCTGTTCCTTACCCCCACTAAGTTTGCATATAATCAGTAATAACATCAAAGATTTACTAGAGTGTCTATTCAGTGCCTTCACTAGGCACTATAGAGAAAAGAAAATGAATAATATTAATTACTCATTCTGGAGGAACTACGGCTTTCTTGGCAAGAACACGTACACACAAATAATATCAGTGCAAGGCAATGTTTACTAAAAGTCAAAAAGAGAAAGGAAATTTCCAATGACAGGTCAGAAAAAACAAGCAAGTAGGGAAAGAAAGGATTCTTTATAAAGGCTTGGCTATTTCAATAGCATTACAGCTGATAGTTCCTGGATGAAGATGGAGGGAAATTATTCCTGGGAAAAAAATGTAACATGGATTATAGAGACAATAAATGGTGGAGCATCTTCATTTTTCAGGTGGAGGAGTAGCAAGCAGTAAAGTTGAAGAAGTAGTAGAGGTTTTTAAAGGCTGTGATAAGAAATTTTGATTGTATTAGTGTACAATGATAGAGACTGAATGAGAATCTAAAAAGAATAGAACTATGCTTTGAAAGAACTCATCTGTTGGTACACATGGAGGAGAAAAGACTGGTTATGAGACGCCTAAGAAATACATTTTTTGAGGGATCAAACAGACATTGAACATTTAGGATTTGCCTCTCAGCATAATTGGAGCTGATTAATATGGGTTTGGAAGTTACACACGGAATTGACTTTTTGAAGTCTTGGAAGAAAATAACGAAGAAAATAAAAGGAAATAAACAAAGATGAAACAGGAAACTATTTGAAATGCTTGCATTTGGGATGTGAGAAGAAAAAGTAGAGGCCATGAAGGAAAAGAGAAGAACAGATTTTTTAAAAAATTCAAAGCACAGGATTCTACATTCTAATGGCTAATGTGAAAGATTGTATTAATTGTTGTAAAGTCCAATAGAAGTGCCATAAAAATAAGACTAGAAACTGGATTCTACCTTTAGGATTGGTAATCTCTGAGGGGATATTTTCAGTGCAGCATCAGAGCCAATTTTACTCATAAAAGGATGTACAGAGAGAAGAAAAAAAGGACTTTATATAAAGAGAGCCAATCCAGGTAATTTGATTCACTAATTCGACTTTTTTGGAAGGCTGAAAGACTGGGCACAAGTTGCACTTTGCTGAAATCAAATAAATAATTTCCAAGACTTCTTTCCTTTAAGCCACATACATGTAGGCGAAGAGTTCAAGTCTGACTTAGAGAATCAGATTTGAAATAATAAAAATGCTTATCCTGTGAAACATTAGACACAAACTTGTGGTCTTTCATTGTAGGAACAAAAGAAAAAAGAAACCAAAAGAGTTCTTAAAATTGCCCTTTTTAATGCTGTTCCACAGAAAGGAAACAAAGAGTAAGCCAGTTTTCCAAAGTAGAAATAAAGGTGGAAGGAAACTTGCCTGGCAGGCGTGGCTGTCGCAGAAAGTCCAACATAAGTATGGTAGGAGTTACTGAGGTAAAAGAGAAACACTACAACTTAGTGTTTATTATAGACTATAAGTATAGCATTTATTTTTTAAAAAGCAAAAAGCATTTGTAAAGAATTAATCTTTGCTCATTTGAAGTGCAAAGACCAGGGGAAATTACAGAAAATTGGGAAAATTGCAAGCAGCTGCCATTTGTGGTCTTTAGCTGACATTGCTGACCCTCTATAAAGGAGTACCCAAATGTAAACTAGGAAAAGCAGCTTGCCAATGTTTCTTGTCCTTTTAAAGACATCAGAGGTAGGCTGTGTGTACTATGACTTAAGTCTCTAAAATAGACTTGTGAAGTATCCGAGAAATTCACACTGTAAAACAGTTAAGTGAAGCATCAAAAAAAAAAAAAAGCACCAAAGTGGTATTCCCTTCGTGGCCTGAAGATTGGAACCAAGTATCTGCTTGTTACAAGTGCCACACCCTACCTGTATGTGACTCTTCACCTGTTTATGCTTCTCAGTCACACAAAATCACACCACTGATTGAAAACACACACACACACACACACACACACACTTTTCTAAGTAAAAAGTTTCCTTGGTGGTCAAATAGATAATGTGAATAAAGAAATGAAATTATTATTCTTGGTGAAAGCATTCATTTTCCTGCCAGCTGAGTCATATTTCTTTGTGTCATAAGTACATTATAGAAAACCTAAATCACACTGACTTAAATATAAATCAAATCTATTCGTTAGCAATTTAAAAGTCCAGGTACATGTATTTAATTCCAGGTGAGCTTTTATCCGGTGGCTTGAATA